>NW_010327936.1:0-2714 GCF_000700745.2 Antrostomus carolinensis
TTTTTTTTTTTTTTTTAAGCTTTCCTGTCTCCTCTTTACCTCCTTGGGATAAATGTTAAGTTTCATGGAAATATTGCTAGAGACTTTTTTTAAATGACTTTTAGGAAAATATTGATGCTTACACTGAATGTTGGAAAATAATCCTGCAAAACTGGTATTGTCCTATAATTAAAAATCCTAGGCACCATAGCATAAATGAAAGACTAAATCTCCTAACATCTCATAATTTTTCAAATCTAAACTTGTTATTGATTTCTTAAACAAGAAACTCAACAATATGTCACTAACCTGGATTCTAACTATATATGTATTTCATCTGATCTTTCTTTTATTATTACTGCTCCCTAACCTCCTATAATTTCCAAGAATCCTTTAAGTATCAACTACGGTAGATTTCTAAAAATTTCAGCGCTACAGGATCTGAAATGCTGCTACTATTTCTTATTTTAGCTACTGAGAGATACTGCAAATACAATGCTGGGGTAATTGATAGCAAGTGTTGACATTTTAATAGCAGCTACAAAAACAGGTGAGATTAAGGCCAGAATGGATGAGCTATTACTTCTGCGCCCTAGATATAAGTGGCATTCCTATGATCTATGAGTAAATTTAATGCCTTTCCTCTTTCCTGTGCTCTACAAGTAACAAAAAGAAGTGCAAATAGAAAAAAAAAAAAAATCAAAATTCACTAAGCAAAATGCTTTCAAAAAATCTAAAGCTACAATATTCTGATATCCTTTTAAGAAGAATACAAAGTAAGATTAAACATTATATTTTGCAGGTTAAAATTATGATGGTTTGCAACCTGTTCATGACTTTTAATGGGCAAAAACTTTCCTTGAATTTATTTTTCTAGAAATAAGGCTTAATGAATCTATTCCATTAACTGTTCAGTAGCTGGTCTGAAAACCTCTTGACTTGATAAATACCCTTGGGAAACTTCTCAGGAAAACTAGTTAAAAATGAAGAAGAAATATTCAGTGTCATACTTGCTTGTAGCACTCGGTTTCTGTCCTAATGCTTGCATAAATGCACACTCAATGCATGTCTGTGAATGCACAGTGTACAGCTTTTTTTTCCTCATTCCAGTATTTTTTCTGTGCCTGGAGTTTCTGATATGATAATAGAAGTAATGAAAATTAATAGCATACCTTACTCCCCTTTCAAAGAAAGCTTTACTTACATGGTACATTTATCAATTCAAAGGCAAATGAAAACTAAATCCATTATCTGCAACAGGTAGGGGACAATTTAGTGATGAACTAACTGGCAATTAAGTAACATGTGGTCTCCAAACATGACCATTCAAGTAGATCTTCTATAGTCATTTGAAAATCTGTGACCATTTTTTCTCTGACTGTAGGTAGCAATAAGAACACCACAAGAAAAACAAGCAAACAAGCACACAGGTGTAATCTTCCAGATATTTAGGATAGGACCAGTGTATGGAAAAGGAAGCAGTGTGGGTCAGAAGAGAAAGAAATATTTGACAGGGAAAAGAATCTGCCTCAGTTCTGATCAATCTTTCACACAGACATACTATAAGGCTTATTTGAAATTCATGTCACAGACAGGCTGAGGCTGGAGGGCACCTCTGGAGATTGCCTAGTCCAACTCCCTGCTCAGAGCAGGGTCAGTGAGAGCGGGTTGCTCAGGATTTTGTTCAGGCAGATTTTGAGTATCTCCAGGGATGGAGACTCTCTGGGAAACCTGCGCCAGTGTTTGCCCTCACAGTATGTTTTATGTTCACAAGGAATCTGATGAGTTTTGTTTTGTGCCCACTGGTGCCTGCCCTGTCAGCGAGCACCACTGAAAAGAGTCTGGCTTCGTCTCTATTCCCTCCCATCAGGTATTTACACACACCAGTAAGATCCCCCTGAACCTTCTTTTCTCTGGGCTGTCCCATCTCTCTCATCCTTGTATATTGGATGCTCTACTCCCTTGATCATCTTTGCGGCCCTTCACTGGACTCACTCCAGTATATCCATTCCTCTCATATTGGGGAGCCCAGCACTGGACCCAGCACTTCAGATGTGTCCTCACCAGAGCCAGGACAGGAAGGATCACCTCCCCTGACCTGCTGGTAGCACTCACGCTTGTGCAACCCAGGAATCTGTTGGCATTCTTTGCTACAAGGGTACATTGCAACCTCATGTCCAACTTAGTGGCCACCAGGAACCAGCTCTGCTGAGCTACCTTCCTGGTCTATAGTGGTGTCTGGGCTTATTCCTCCATATGATTAGGACTTGGTATTTACTTTTGTTGAACTATCTACCAGTATTCAAAACACTCTGTGCCCGTATGTTCAGCTAGTTTTCAGTCTACCTGACTGTTCACTCATTTCAGCCATACTTCATCAGCCTGTCTATGATGATGTTATGAGAGAGAGTCTTAAAAGCTTTACTAAAGTTGAGGTAAATAATATCCACTGCTCTCCCCTCATCCACCAAGCCTGTCAGCTCACTGTTGAAGGTTTTCAGACCATGTAAGTGGAAAGAAGGGTTTAATTCAGGCCTTTGATTTCTAGGTGAAAGCAAATGAATAGATGAGGTGAAGACAAGAAAAAGAAGATTCAGACAAATTACATACTTTGAAAAGAGAATTTCATATTGTAAGATTACTGACTTTTGAATTAAAAAGGGCAAAGAAATTGGCATCCTCTCCTCTCCTCTCCTCTCCTCTCCTCTCCTCTCCTCTCCTCTCCTCTCCTCTCC
>NW_010327936.1:2753-26079 GCF_000700745.2 Antrostomus carolinensis
ATGGACAAAGAAACGCCCATCCTCTCCTCTCCTCTCCTCTCCTCTCCTCTCCTCTCCTCTCCTCCAGGACCTTGAAATGTTGAATAAATTCAATTCCAAAAATCAATACTGAACAATGGAAGAAAAATGTTTCCCTATACATAAATGTAATTACATAGGTAGCTATTTTTTCCCAATTCAACAAATTCAAAGTATTTCAGTGAAAAAAAAACAGTGTACTTTTTTAAAAAATAAAAAGCTAGTGAAATGTCACTGTCAAAGGTTTTTGAAACAAAGTAGTTTTTAAGTAGGAGGAAAATATATACATTAAATATTTAGAGAAGTGTTTTTTCATCAGTTAATAGTTAAGTCAGTTAATAACAAAATGCTACTTTTGTCAGCCATAACCAGCAGTCTGTAGGAAAAAGCTGACTTTCTTGTAGTCTCCTCTGAAAGGGCAAGTATGTCAGAATGTGATGAGAAATCTCTTGGGTAGCAGATAGCTAGACTCAGATTTGGAAAAGGATTTGTCCAGTTACTTTAGTTTGTGACTTCTTTGCTGAAGGACTTAGCAACCATGTGTTTAAGTGCTCTACTGAACAAGAGAGCAACAATCTTGTATTTTGCTTGTGAGCTTCACTGCTTGATTGGTTATCTTCCTCCACACATATCAGTTGCAAAATTAAAACATTTGTCTAGTTCTGATCTGATACTATAATCACCATCATTATATCTGAATGCTAGCTACTTTCCATGTTGAAGCAAATCATGGCTCAATGTGGTACCCTTATGAACTCCTCTGGTTTTCATCTGCTACATAAGGATTAACATAAGTGAACCAATTAGTATATTATCTTTCATTAAATAAGAATAATTCATTAAATAAAAACAGTACAGCAGAAAAATTTAGATAGAATTCTCTTTCTTCGCTGTTTTCTCAGCCTTGAGGTCTCCATCCTGCATACTTTGCTACCAGGATCACAAGTCTTACTAGAACTGGAAAGTCTTTAACCTTTAAAGACATGGTGAAGACAGATTTCACTAGGTGCCCTGGTCTCTGGGAGAGGGGATTGTATTGATTTTTTTTTATTATTTTAAATAAGATTGCAGTGTGAAAAAAATAGAGAATTAAGTAAGATCATACATTTGTTGGAATATTTTACTCTGCAAAAAGTAGAGATTAGAATCTCGCTGAAAAAAATAGGGTCCTTTAAGGTAGGAAAAGTATTTTGAATAGCAAAGGTGTAGGATTTTACTTACTGACAATATATTAGGATGAAAATACTAAATTTTAACTCATTTTAGGAATTTCACGGTACTTTAAGGAAGCATTTCCTTATGAGGCAAATCATCTCATAACATAGATTTTTTTCCTTTATTTATACTTGAGATATATGTGAGATATACTGGTGTAAATATATTTAAAGCATTTACTGAAACTAAAGCAAAACCATGTCAAAAATATGAGGATGAACTACAGGAGTGATTAGAGAAGAGGGAAAACATGAGAACAAAAGCACAGAAGCAATGAAAGAACAAGATTCAAGAAAAGAATTATTTCAAAAGAACACTTATAATGTGGCAAAACTAACTCAGGCCTGAATATTCAAACCTCTCTACATATGTATGCATTATTAACATGGTAATATAGTTGTTGGTTTTTTCCATAGAATCCCTGCTGCGTTCAATCATATAATGGGTGGTGCTTGTTTAATGATGAATTACTCAACATCCTCTTTCCTCCTCACTGTTAAACCCTTTAAACCATTTTCTGAAAACAAATTGCAACATCTCACCAGCTTTTTTGACTCTTCATAGCTATCAGTAGATTAATTTCTGCACCACTATGAGACAAGAGTGCATTACTATCCCATTCTACAGAAGACAAATAGAAGCACAGAAAGAAAACTAGAAGTATCTTCTAATTTCAAGTGTCTAAATTTACAACAAGTACTTGATAATTTCAGTGAAATATTACCACTGGTTACTAATCAGACTTCAAGATCAGAAGTTAAAACTTCTAAGTAAGGAATCATTCATTAATACACAGCAAAAATGCAGTTCTAAGAAACTACTCACATAGGTACTCTCTGTCAGAAATGGAAAAAGTCTAGCTCTCTAGGGCAATTTTTGATTTCTTTAACGATATCCTGTATTTTAGCTTTTTTTCTTGTACTACTTTTTCAATAATAATCACCAATACAAACCGATAGACCTGTAACTACCTTTTTTTTTTTTTTTTTTTAGTTTAAAGTGGGCTTTTTATTTTAGAAATTGCTGTCCTGGTTACACTAGGATAGAGTTAATTTTATTCTCAGTAGCTAGAACAGTACTGTGTGAAGCCACAACTGCTTACGGACATGCTCCTATTTGAGCAATAATTAAAGTAATGTGCTCCTATTTCAGCAATAATTAAAGTAATGTGCTTAAAAAATGCCTCTTACAAATACCTTTCTTCTTGCTCCTGCACGCAGGCTCAGCCCAAATTAAACCACACTGACCACTCAGATCTGTACAGATTTAGTGTTTTTACAAAAGATTCATAATAAATATGCAAATATGACAGAACTGAAGCTGTTGATTTTCTAATTACTTCAACTATTTCTACAATATTAATTAAAATTCATTAAAACAATTATTTTATACACTTAATTTCTATTATTTTAATAACAGTAAGTTGGACAAAATACATCAAATTAATCATGGCTAGAAATATGAATTATTCGCAGATTTCTGAAACAGAGTAACTGACAACAGTAGTAATTTACTGCATACAAACTACATAGTGAGACACTGTGCTTGAAAAATATGTCTTTCTTCTAACATCAGAGGAATGGTGAAACATGGATTTAGAAGTGTCTTCAAATATACTCTTCTACCTCATTCTCTCCAACCTTTCACTCAAGTCTCAACTCTTTGCCTTACTGAGGCATTTTTCCTTATATGCTTTGTTCAAACATCACTTTTCTAGACGTCATACTTTTTTTCCTAGTTTCTCACCCTTTTCTTACAAAGTCATTCCTCTATTTTTGCCTCAAATCCCTTGATCCATGTTCACTTGCCCAGACACCTCATTCTTGTGTCTGCTTACCCAAAACGCTCCAAAAGTTGAGCTCCTGCTCACATGTCCCCTTCCAGACACTACCCATGGCCTTCTGCTAACATCAGTCTCAGTCCTTTTGGTCCCTTTGTCCGCCTAGGTCTCCCCATCAGACTTACACACCTGAATGCCTTCTTCCTTTCTCTTCCTCCTCTTGCTCAAGTTTCCCTCTCAGCCTTCCAGCAGGATTTCAAGGATGTCTCCCATGTCTCTGCTCCAACTCACCTCCTGAAAATGACTAAAATTGCTCCCTGAGTTTTTCAGTCCCTTTAAATGTTGCCCATGGAACCACTCCAGGGTTTCTCAGGGTGGACTCTTGCCCATGGTCTCTCTCCTGGGACCCACATGCCTCTCCTCCTAGTCATGCTTTAGAGAAGTGTAAGTGGTTGCAGAAGCAAGGGAAGGAGACAGGACCCTCATACAGCCTTTCCCTGCTGTAGAAAAGAAGGAGTCCATGGAGCTCCACAGTAACGCTACAGAGATGGTGTGGGTTGCTTTGGAAAACAGGAAGGCCATGTAGCAAAAATACAGAATTGCTGAGATCAGGCCTGGGCAGGTACAGCAAGAGAGCAAAAATACTTCAATCTATAATATTTAATTATTAATAGTGTCAATATCTAATAAATCAGATTGTAATCAGTATTAATAAATCAGATTGTAATCAGTATTATGTACACTGAGAGTGGATATGAATGGAATGTCTGTATAATGCTGCCCATTACTTAGGGTAGGAGGCTCTTACTGCCAGCAGAGAAGAGTTTGTCTCCTCCTTTTACTTGCTTTTTTTTTCAGGTGCCTGAATCTAGACTCAGCATGACCCAAGGAAAGCCTTCCTCCATCCCAGTGGGCCAAACTCCAGGCAGCCCAGTGCTCCCACTGCACCAGCGCTACCTGTGCCCTGGGCAAAGCTCACACCTTTGTCAGACAGGTAGCCAAGTCCTGGGGAAGGCCAAGAGTGCCACCCTGTACAAAAATCCCTGTCAAGGTTCAAGTCTCTCCTTTGGAACATGTGCTAGACTTTTCCAGCAAACAGCTGCCAGAATTCTTACTTTTTCAGTGGGTAAAGCTGTATTTTTTTCCTTGCCTTTTGTCTTGAAATCTGCTCACCAGTTTGGACCAAAATGAGTTAAAACTGCCTTGAGGTGGATTAGCAGTTGATCACTAATCCCTGGTCCACAGAGCCTGGAAAGTAAGAAGGCTTTCCGTTTTACTACAGAGCCAATTTCATTTTCCTTAGGAATTTACTCCCTGCATAACACTTGTACACCTATAAAACCTTCGCATTCATATCCACAGTAGTGGCTGCATACTGGATCAATAACTGGTAATCTAAAGAGTTTCAAGAGGTTTGCTTCACATTAGCTTTACATAAAGACACAATGTTAAGGTTTTTTTTTTCTTTTTTTTTTCACTTAAATCACTCGGCTTCACTTAAATCAGTCTCAGGATTTGGGGGTGCATGGGCCTGAAATTAAGGTTTTTTCCTTCTGTATAGAGATGTTTGGCCTACTCTGTGGAATAAGAGAAATGCCATAGACTTCACTTCCTTTGCTAAAATAAAAATAATGAAATATAAAGCACATTCTCCTTAAGTCTAGCAGACTGGTGTTGGCCCTCACAGCACTAATATATTTCTTGTTCTGTCAGCATTCCCTTTTTTCATCTACTGAGTTTATGCTATTTTCCGAAGCATATTTTCTCTTAAACATTGCACTAATTTATATCAACAGTTTTGGTACATGTTCCTCAATCACAAAACCTAACCTAACCTCCCATAATCGCACTGCTATATGCATTTTGCTTTGCCTACGTGCTCATATTGTTAGCAAATTCTAAGCTAACTTAGAATCAGGTTTCTCTCCAGCTCCACTATATTTTAAGATAATAGGGTTTTTTTAAAAAAATTTAGTATTAGCAGGTTAAATAGCTTAAAGTAGATGTGTCCTATGACTCACTAATGGTTAACATTTCAAAAAGTAGTAATTAATATTCCAATTATATAGTGCTGTATTCTCATTCATCTCAGATTACGAAGCGTAAGGAAAGGCTGTACTCCTTATTCTCATTTTGTTTTGAGCTCAGGATGAATAAAAGGGTGGATATATATTTATATCATTGTGATTTCATGATTTTACAACTCCCTGGCTGGAAAGTTAATGATCAAAATTCTAATTTCAGACTTTCTAAATTTTTGCTTGTCTTTCCCACGATTCAGAATAAGAAAAGCACTTGGGGATGTCCATACAATTTGGCATTATCAGTCTACTTTCTCAATTCACAAGTTTTTAATGTTATTTCTACTATCAGTTTTTATATGCATGATCTAAATCTGTTGAGAATGATCAAAAAGAAAAAGGAATAATGAAATTTTATAATGAAAGCTCAAAATTCAAAACAGAAACATGTAATAAAAACAGATATTCTGACAATTAAATAGTATTTCTAAGAAAATATATTTTCATCATATGTTTTCATTGAGTCAAGTACAAAGTCTTCAATGTGAATGCAGAAATCTTTTTTTTTTATTTAACTACTACTTATTACTTCAATATATACAGTAGGTAAAAAGCAGGGATTCCACCGTGTGTGAATGCGTGTATTTCAGCTTACTGGATGAAGTCTTGTTGACTCTGTGAATTTATTCTGCATTTGATAATTTTTACTCTGCTGTTTTCCTGTCTCAGGCATTTGTTGTTTTGTTAAGCAGAATAAAGTAAAAAAGTTTTATTTCAGTATTTGAGCGTTATTTCAGGAAAGCAGGTACAATTTGAATCTGAGAACAAAGCTGCAAAACTGTAAAACTTGAAAAGTGTTTCACATTAATTTAACAAATACTAATGATCAAATTATTTACAAGGAAAATGCGCATCTTTTTATATATTTTCAGCTACAATTAATGAGGAAGAAAAGTTGTCAATAAATATAAAAATCAGTAGAAGTTTAAAAACCAACAGTTGCTTTTTCACCTCACACAAACATTAAGACTTCCAGTGAAGTCAGTAGAGTATTTCCAACTTATGCCAGTCAGTGATCTGCTTATGAAAAGTAATAATTTTCTCTTCCAGCATATTTTAAAAAACATGAAAATATTTCATAATTAGAAAAGTCTTCTAATTATTTTAATTAATATTACAGGAACAACGTACTTTGTACATAAACTGTCCTGAATATTCATTAACTGCTCCTAACCTCTGACTGTAACAAATACCTGTTAGAAGAACTGATTAAATTTTATATGGAGGTACTAATTTTGAAATTCTGAGGAGATAAGCAATCACCTTAAAAAAAAGACCTTTTATTGTCTTTTTCATAGAAACGGTCATAGGTTTTTCAACAAATAGAAGAAAATACAATTATTTCACAGTATTATGAAGAGAAAAACAAAATAGCATGTTCTTTTGGTATTTAGATCAAACTAATTTTTAAAAATAAGACCTGATGTAAACATAACACTTTGATTATAGGACAGAATTGTATTGACATTTTTAAACAGTCATTGATTTTCTTCATAGAAAATGATTTTTTTAGTATATATTTATGATGGTTTATGGCCTAATAGCAACCATGTTTGTTTATTCTATATTTCATAGTGTGGATAAAAACCAATTTAAAGAACTGACTGCATAATTTTCATACATAAGAACAAATATCCAAGCTTGAATAAACCCACTGAGGGTTTTAAACTATATAATTATTTGGTTGTAAATATATCTCACAGAAACACTAAGGAAATATATTAATATAAGAGAAATATTTAAATTGGTATTTGCATACTCTAAAAATATTGGATTTCTTTTTGGTTTTTTCTTACTGGCATGTGATTTCACTTCTCTACATTTAAATTAAGAAAAAAAAAAAATTAAAAGTTGTAGAAGTGGGTTCTCCTTACCACAACAGTTTACATGCAGACTCTGTGATGATGAACATAATTTCTCTTTGGGAAGGTACCTCCCAGATATCACCTCATAGTACAGAGGTCAGTGTTGCTCTACTATTCTCATACAAATTTTTGGTTAAAATGTTGTCTCAGAGTAGCAGAGGCACTTGAAAAAGCATTGTACTTTGTTTCAGCAGTCATTTATTTCATTTTGATTAAGTATGCTTAAAAGCCAGAGGTTGAAAATGGTTACACCCCAGTTTGTACTGAGGACTGGTATTGCCAGTTCAGTTGAGTATTCTTAAGCTTGAGTGTAGAGATTTGGAGTTTGGGGCCTTTTTTTCCTGAATTTTATGAAGTTTAAGTCTTACTTGGTTATTCCTGGTTGCACAGTTTAGAACAACTACAGAACAGTTAAATAAAATACAAAGAATAGCAACCAAATAGGATAAAGAGGATAAAATGTATGAGGAAAACTAAAAGATAAAGGAACAGAGTGTGGTCTACAAAACCTGAAAACTCCAAGATATGGAACATATCTTCATGGTAATGAAGGAAATAGACTACCCCATTTCTGAAACAGTGAAATAAAGAACAATCACCCACAGAAGAAAAAGCGTGGACTGAGATAAATAAAAAAAATAAGAACATCATGAATGAAAGTGAGTGAGAAGCACCATACAAAAACATTTACACGCACTATGGATATAGTCACTTAACTAACAATGTTAGTTGTCCTGCAGTGGCCAGAACCACAGACAAGAGACCTTTTCTCTTATGTTCTAGAGCAAATAAATTAATCTATGGGCACAATAACCTTCAAACCACAACAGTTCCCAGTGGGAACAACAGCATCTCTAGGGAATGGGGCACTACAGCTGAGTCAGATGTATTTGCTTGTTACTTGAATCAACCCAGATAGAAAAAAGAAAGAGAAATAAAAATAAAATACGCATTACCAAAATGTAATGACAGTTCATGACCCTTTTCAGAAAATCATCTGAAAGCACTTCGATGTAATTAGTTAAAATGTGGCATCGTTTGGAGACTAGAGCAAAAGTGATCTCAATTTTACAGTTTAAAAATTTTAGAAGAATAAGTTTTCTAAAGACTCTTTAAAGACTAAATACTTAAATATGACCCTGAATCCCTCTCTTGTTTCATCACTAGATATTTATAATACTAATGTTTTAACAAAACCAATACACAAATTGTGCTATTATGGACTGCATTCTCATTTATCATGATGCCAGTATTTATATTATGAGGGCTACAGGGAATCAAAAAAACCCCAAACAACCCAATTTTTGCATGTCTATCTTTTCTGGAGCTAAATTTTCACAAAGTATAGATACCTTAAAAAGGCAGCTCAGTTCTAAAAAAATCATGATTCTAAAAACCCCTGATAGTGCAGACTTATCTGCTTCTATTTTCTCTTCAGCTTTATATTGAATTTTCTTATTTTTCCATGGAAAGGACATTGAAATTTTTAGACCTATAAATAGTAGGGCAAACAGCAAAGAACCACAAAACCTCTCCTTACAAGAAATAAAGTTTTAAGTCATACATCTTACAATATTTGCACAATTTCATTCTATCAAGACATCTCACCTGGACAATCAGAACATCTTAATAGTGGTATTTATGACTCAGGCACAAAAAATCAGTATTAAAAGAGGTTCTAATGAATGTTAAAAAATAACCCTCGGGTTAATTTGCAGCTGGTTGATAGTTATCTGTCAGGCAGCAGCAAAGACTAAGTTACAGCCTCACTACAATCAGCCTTAGTGAATGGGAGCACGCAGCTAAACTGGGCAGGCAGGGTGCCGGAGAGTAAAGTGTGAAACAGACTGAGAGCTCTGCTCTGCTCTGCTCCGCTCCACTTCCTTCAGCTCCCTGCACATCCACACCAGTGCCACTACCTCTGCTGATAAATGTGAGATATCTATTACGTAAAGTAACTGCCCAGCTGCTCTGCACTCTGTTGAATAATAAACTAGAGCCTTCTAAAGTCACTTTAATTCTGAATGAGATAGTCCACATGTGCTTAAATATGCTTAAATTTATGCATGTTCACTTCACATCTTGAGTGTTCAACATAAATTCAATTAGGCTTATTGACTTTACCAGTGAAGGTGACTGATCTAATTTCTCTGAATATCGGTCTTAGTAAGACCAAGCAGTAAAATGTGTTTATGTTTATTCTCCTCAGCACTTAGAATAAGTGCTAAAATAGTTAATCCCATAATTAGCCTCATAAGTGGTGAATAAAATACAGCAAACTTGGAAGACCAGATCTGAAGAACTATCATGACACACAGTTTAAACCAATATCAATAGATATATATTTCTAGAAAGAAAAGAGTTTTGTTTTGGTTTGGCTTGTTTGGTTGGGTTTTTTTTTCTAATGAATACACTTTATCTAAGGGGAAAATTTTATGCCTCAAAATTCTTGTTATTCAGGAAAGATATTTCCTTCTCAGGGATAAATTGTTTATTATTACTTGTTCAAGCTGCAATTACTTTGTGTGCCAACCATATTGAAGAGAAGAGAAAATATATTGGCTTGAGATTAAACTAATATAATTTTGTATTATTTTATATTCACGGTTTATTCTGAAAATAACACAAAACATAAAAACTTCTCCCTGTGTCAAATATTTTGATAAAATGAGGTATTTGATAGACTAGCAATGGGAGAGAGAGTTCTGTTTTGGCTTAAGAATTCCTCTGGTGATATATACAATGTTCAGTTGGCTATTTCAAAAGATGACACAAAGAGAGCTCAGTGTAGATGTTCTCACCATATTTTCTACTGAGAGTATAAGAATTGTCCTCAAAGTCAGTAACATCTCCAAAAAGCCCTGACATTTTACTTACTCCTAGTGACTGATTAGTTAGTGGAATATCAGTCAATTTCATGAATACTATTGTGTTTTGAAATATGTTAGAATTCCAACAACGGTAATAAGGGATAAAAGGGACCAGTGATCCACATCCTGAGTACATCTCACTAATCACCACATTAAAAGATTATGGAGTATTGTGACTCTCAGTCAATTCCTTAGTCTCGTTCCATATGCCTTTTTTATGTTTAAGTTACAAAATTCCATCTTGGACCCAAGACATGATACTAGCATATCAATAAATGCATTTATAGAAAACAAGTTGTTTAATAAAATGGAAGATTGGAATTCTTTGCTTAATTCTTAACTTCATAATCCTGCTTCCAATCTCAAATAACATATCATAATTGTAAGGTTATGAATAACATATCATAACTGCTCAGTAAGGTTTAGATAAATGCAAAATAAATTGATAGTTCCTCTCACAAACACTTTACAGTTTAATGATTTATATATAATTTATAATTTTTATACATTCTGTTATAACAACCTATAGGGTTGTGTGAGTTTTCACCAACTCTACAGGAAGAATAAGACATGAGAAATTAAGATTAAGAACTACAGGGAAAAAAAATAAAATAAAGGAACAATTTATGAGTGGTTCTGCTCTTTCATTTCATAGAGGAAAACACATACCAATTTAAAGACTAGCTCATCGTTAGGTCATAGCTCTCCAAATTTTTCAGTACCTACTTTTCAATTATCAATGTTTAGACAGAGTCAGGACAAAGTCTTTGAAGTTTACATCTGAATGAAAGAAGGGAGACATTGTGTGTGGTACTTTGGTAATTATACTGGTATTATGGATAATTCCCTTTTGAATTTTTTGGGGGATAGGGACCATAAAAGAACTCTATTGCTAGCTTCCATGTGAGTAGCTGAAATGTCTAAAATTTGTGTATTGAGATCTCCATGGTGTATTGAAATAAAATATTTTTTAAAGGATTTGTAAGCAAGGTTGAACTCAAAGATAGGAACATTCTATTTATTTGTAAGAAGCACAGCATGTTAGAAATTAATATGGCATAAAAAGTATGCCAACTGACCTTTTGTTTAACATAAATTTTAACATAAAGTATGTATTTGTATATTTTTGCTGACATTTTGATGCATTTATTAAATATCAATATTTTAATCTGTGAGTGTTTTTTTTATAGTGCATGTACATATTGCATATAGTATAGCTACACTAACTCTGGAATGCTTACCTTCCAGCTCATTTGGCTGTGTAAAACACTTCCTTTCATATTTTGTTCTTTCTTTACAATTTGCCCAGTAGCCAGCCGTCAGCAGCAGGAAGAAAGACGAACTCATTTCACAATTAAACACTAGGCTAGAAAACATTGCTAGGGATTTCCCCTAAGGTTTGTATTCCTTGTAAATCTTGCCCTTGATCTTACTCTTAAGAATGGTTCTATAATTACAAGAACCTGTCTACTGTGTGTACCATAATTTCACTATTTCAACTATTTGAGCTTTCTGAATTTAGTTCCTACAGTGAAATTATTTTCCATGCAGTATCTTCTGAAATGGTTATCACGATAGTATTTGAACATTTTTATTGAACCAAACAGTGTCTTTAGGCAAAACGATGCATAGCTAAGGAAAAAAAAAGTTTTTTAAAGTGTACATTTGATCATAATCTTACTATGGAAACTCACCTTCTGGGAAGCAGTTATATCATTTTCTATTTACATGCTGATTTTTTTTAAATAAGGCTTTGGCTTATTCTGGTTCAATTCCATATGACATTTGTTAAAAGTTCTTTTAAGATGTGAATGTAGTTTTGATTTTTCTTTAGAATTTTCTTCTGTTTTAATCATGACAGGTCCATTTCTGTAGATTATATAGCTCTCTTATTTTACAGTACATATACTGCCCTAATATATCAGCAGCTCTAACTAAAATTATAGTAAAGTTAGGTCTTTCTAGACCTTTCAAAAATATGGGTATTTTTTCTTCTTCTTAACTAAGACAGAGATGATACAAACTTAAACACTATGATATGTGATTTCAGCAACAAAAGGAGATTCACTACAAAGTTATGTTTACTGGTATTTCCATTTTTTAAGCTAGATCAATGTGGAAACAAATGAGTCAGTCATTCATTGTGTTCCATGAACATGTCTCTGGCCTCTCCGGAAAGAATCTGCGGCCAGCTACGTTGCAATTACAGTCAAGAATTCAATAGAAAACAAGAGAAATAGGGCAAAAACAATGCAATTGGGAGATCCCATTGTTAGCCTTTCTGAATTTGGTTTTGCTTTCCAAATCTTAACCATGGGGAAAAAAAAGAAAAATGAATGAAAAAACATGAACATGATTTTAAATTCATATTCTGTTTTCAGTCCTGGATTACAAATAGCTGCAGTTACTATATGTTCTACTACTGATGTTCACAGGGAGGTTTTTATTATATTTACATTTTGATTATTACTAACAAACACCAAGACATCTGCACGCTATAAAAAAACCACTCATAAAATATGTCTCAGCAGCATGAGAGCAGAGGTTGCCAAAACCAAGTTTTACCATTGTATTCAATGGGTATTTCTTCTTTGTTTCAACAGGGCAGTGGAGATCTATACAAAACTAGCAGATAAAGTACAGGTAAATCCGTAGAGCAAAAAGGAATATGCATGCTCCACAGAAAATTAGTATTCTTAAATATGAATATTTTCCGATCTGTATTTCATTTCAGAATGTATGATGGTTCAACTATTGGGGATATAAACCGAATCACAGATTATAAAGTAACTTATATGTTATTAGTTTCTATGTTTCAATCAGTTTCTTACACAGTTTATTGTGTATATAATACCAAAGTGCTCTTATATGTCCCTCTACTCCGTAATTCCTTATTTAAACATTTTGTTGTTGTTTGAATGGTGAGATTTTTTGGTTTCTTTTGGTTGGTTGATTTGGGGTTTTTTGCTCTTTTGTTTTGTTTTGTTTTGTTTTTTAATGAGCCATACTCAGGCTTCCTTCTTAAAACGAAGTTTCCACAAGTTAATGTTTCACAATAAACTTTACAAAAAGTGTTAAAAAAACCTCACGTATCTAGAATAAACATCATTTGTTATTTAAACCCATTATGTATTGACTTGAGGTAAGAAAACTGAGTGCTTTTAAATGTCATTTTAACATCTCCTGCATATATAATAGGCACTGAACCTACTTATAAAGGAAGAGAAAAATAAGGTTTTCTTACAGGCTTCGAAACTGAAACAAAAGCTTGAAAGGTACATTTGTTTACAAAAAGCACAATGTATTCTAATATGTTTTCCCCCTTAGTTCCCTCCCAAGGTGGATTTCTTTTTATTAGTTTTGTCGCTATATAATATATGGGAGTAACCATGCATGCTTGTATTTGTTTCTCTAGGATGGTTCTGAAGTGCCTATGGGCTGTACATTTACTTTCTCTTTGACCTCACGCCTAACTTGTTAATTTGCTTTCCTTCAGGGGCTTTCTTCAGTTTTTATTTCTAGTTTATCCCAAACTAATTGAAATGTAAATTATATCAAGGATATGAAGTCTGGAAAAAAAAAAATCTGCCTTAAAAATAATAATACATTCATGTGCCATGCAAAATCTGTGCACACAGAGAAGGAGAATTTATGGAACAAAGTATTTTTTCCCATCTGCACACTCTGTAAAAAAGTTCACTAGATCCTACTGAAGATCCTAGAAAGACCAATGCAGAAAGGGCATAAAAGGAAAGATATTAATAAAATGTATGTGTTTCTGACAATAACTATCTGAATAACTTGATACTGAAATTATACTGCAAAATTTAACAACTACTTCACTGTACATAAAAATTATGCAAGAGATTCTGAAACAGATAATTTACAAAAAGAAGTAGCACATGGAATAGTTCGCAACATATGCAACAAGTTAGACAATTTTTCAGTTTTCAACACTTTTTGAAGAAGAGTCAGCATCACAGCTGAATCTCTAAAAAACCCTCAAAATATTAAAGAATGAACTGCAAATAACCATATAAAATTTTATATATTAATTTTCTAAGAAAAATAAGTCACCATTTCTAGAACAAAGTGCATGTAAGATATTTTGTGCTCTGACTTCTTTGTAAATTTTTTAGGATTCAAAACTCAGCAAGAGCACTGTACATTTAAAATATGTAAAGTTTTCAGCTGGATTCCACAAAAGCATAGCTCATGGATACGCCTGTGATGTAGCAAGCAACATGAACAGGTATTCTTGCATCTGGAAAAGCATGCTGGGACTCAAATGATTAAACTATTTTGCAAGGGTTTGCAAGCTTCAGCAAATTCTGTGTATCACTGGTCAAGGGTATGACAATGGTGTTTCTGAGTTAAAGGCCTCTCTGCAGAAAGCCACACACATCCCATCAAGGAATAGGTTACAGGTGTCGTATAGTGTGAGTATACGTATCGCTAGTGTATAGTGAAATTAGTAGTGAGAAAAAAGACATGGGGTAAGGTAACTGGGATAAACAAGTATAGAGGCATCAATTAGGGAAAACACATTGGGAATGTGCAAATTGTAAACATACCTAATAAGAACATATTATTGAGAAAATTATGTCTAACTCTTTGTTTCACTAAAAGGATGGTTTCTCTTTGAAATATGTTTATAAAATGCCTGAGATAGGAGGAAGGATTTCCAGCTATCAGTTGGTGAATCAGGAAATTTCACATAGTATCATGCAGAACTGGAAAGGTCCACCTACCTGAATTCAAGTGTTGTTTTCAGTCAAACAACATTAACACTGTCTGTTTCTCTTATGCTAATTAAGTGTTATGTTTAAGTAACGATGAACCACTTACCACTATCACTAGGAGACTAGCAAGCCTCTTTTATGGTTAGAGACGAGTATTTATTTGTAACTGCAGATGCACAGTGGAATTCCAGAGAGATATGGCAGACATAAGCAATCTCACAAAAGAGTGACAGTTTGACAGAAGAGCAGAAGAGCAAATTTCAGAGCTAGGCTTTGGACACTTCCAACACAGAGGGCAAAAAGAAAATCTCTTTGCTTTGACTGTCATTGCTTGTAGTATCAGTTAGGATGGAACTCTGAAGAAAATAGTTAGGGATAGCAGTAAAGAATGCCTGGGACACTGCATTCTCAAACCCTTTATGAATTTAACAGAGAGAACAAAATATAAAATAGAATTTTACTTAAAGGCACCATATTATTGATTATTAAAGTAGTATAGAAAAAAATGTTAATTTATGAAATTCACTTCAATACAGATAAATACAGGAGACAACATTTCACACTGGCCTGTAAGTGCTGCTTTTTAAGAAAAATACTGATGATTATTGTGTGCAATCAGAATTCAATCCACATTGAGCAAAGGAATCCATGCTCCTGACACACAGCAGTTGAGGTCTTACAATACCGTTCCTTCCGAATAAACTCTCCTAAGTGACATAGGGAAGGTATTGAAAATTAGTGTCCTTTCTTCTGGTCATAATATTTTATTATAAAGCTGTCTCCCAGTTAATAGACAATCTGAAGAATACACTGTACACACAATTCTCAAGGATTTGTAGAGTTTTTTAGAGTCTCCAAAGTATTTGTTTCCTACTTTTAAATTACTGCTAAATATAAAGTGAGGCTTTGAAAAATACAAACAGTGGTTAAGCTGAAACCTTCATTGAAAGTCAGACGTGTGCATTATGATTCAGAAACATCTCCTAGATCCAGTTTTGAATGGGTCTGATTACTGAAAATGTATGCTACTGTAGTACTTAATTTCACACATCAGAAACTATTCCCTATAGAGTACCTAGTATAAAGATGCAAAAATGACAGTCTTTATCCCAAACAGATTCTAATCTACTAACAAACACCGTAGGACCCAAAATGCATAATTTACAATAAACAAATATGGTTAAGAACTGGTTTGGCAAGGGAAAAAGGTGGATGAGGTCCGAGATTACAGTTTGAAGTCTGTAATGATTTACTACCTGCCAGAAAAATGTTGCGAAAAACAAATGCATTGCAGGACTTATCAAATTCACAACAAAATACCAAAACTGTATGGTCTTCACTAAACATAGTGTGAGTTGGTTGGGGTTTGTTTGTTTGTTTATTAGGACTGTCACGATGAACCTGTAACTTACACAGTCAACATAATTTCTGATAAACTCTGGTAAAAATTAAATTTAACCTCCAGGATGGTGGAGACACCTTGCTATACATGAACTTGTGGGGCTGTGACTCTTGGAAGCATGACAAAGAAAACCCAGATTAAATATTCATATACTGTGAATACTAAAAAGATAATTCTCCTTCTCCACCCAAATCTGGTACACTGCCTCTTTGAGACACTGTTTTGGCCAGACAGTACAATTATTTTCTTATGACTGTCTGTCTGTGATTTATAGTTCTGAGTAATCTCTGTTGAAACTTCCAGAACAAGGAAATGAGCAAAAGGAAAATGTCTATTTTGTTCAGTCAGTCTTGGTTTAGGCAGAATTTAAAATTATTTTGCTGAAATTACAAGAATCAAGCTAGTATAACATGAACCATTCCAATTTCAAAGGAAGGGTATTTATCATCAATTCTCAGTTGCTAGAGATGGAAATTATAGACTCCTTACCATCATGTCAAGAGATATGCCTCATCTGGATAAGTAGCTGGGACTTTATAATACCTGCAACCAAAATACCTGTTCAAATTAGTCTAAAGTATCTACTTTTAAACATTTGCCCGTCATTTAACTTCTAGAATTAATTCAAAATTATTTGGTAAAAAATGCCCAGCCTTGTAGCTGGTTTGGAGCGCTTGCACAATTGTTTTAATTGGGCACCTAAAAATCAACAAATCACAGACATTTCTGAAGTATGTGGAAAATTGAACTGCAGAGAACATGGGTGATAAGTCTGGATGCCCTGGAAACTTTTATCTTAACTTTTACCTAATATCCAACAAATCTGGTACACGCATTGCTTTCCAGAAAATCTCAACAGTTATATGATATAGGGAAATATCCCTGTACTCTTGGACTTCTCAGACAGCAGTGCCTAATGTCATACCACACATACTAAAGTGTATTCTCACACCTTTCATCTCACTTGCTTCTTCCTGCTATATACCCAAGACCTCACACTAAAACTTCCAGGCACACACCCCTCCTCTGGCTTGGAAAAATCCATCCCCATGCCTCACACCCTGTCTTCCCTCTCCTCATCTTTATGATGAATTATAAGTTCAGATCCCAGAAAGGGAGATGAAAGGGAAAAAGTATTTATGCTCAAATAAACTGAAATGAAAGGATCAAAGTTTTGTGCCCCGCCATTATCTTATCCCTGTTCTCCACACACATATAATTATGAATATCTTCCTTTTTCTCTTGCTAAACTTTACCAGCAAAACCAGGACAATTATTTATCATTTTACTTTTCTGAAAGTGTTCATAAAGAGCTATATAAATCAATGTTCATAGTTTAATAAAAAAATATTTATCTGAATATATTTAAATTTGTAATTGATGATGGTGTCTGTCTTTCCACCCCCCTTTTCATTTTTGTAACGTGAAAAATATATTCTGGATCAGAGAAATACTTCCTTGCACAGTTTTTCTCAAATATTCTGTAGTACATAAACTAGTTTTACCCTGATTAATGCATATAATTGCACCTTTCAAATATCTTAAGGGAAAAAAAAAGAATCTGACCTCCAGAAGACGTCCATGATGAGAGTAAATGGTTATCATCATTCTCTCTATGGAGTGATTGTTGATAACACCCATGTTTTGAGTACGGATGCTTTATCCCTGTATTCACACTTAATATAGAAATTTAAAATGAAGATCTTCAGCTGTTACAAACCAAGAGAGCCCCAGACACCTGGGCAGTATCAGTAGGTGGCTGAGAGTTGTGCTTCCCTCCCTGTGGGTAAGATCACAACAGCAAGGACTCAGCTAGTGGAGCACCCAGTCTTCATTGCTGGCCAGTGGCCTGTGCCCAGCAAACACTGTGAGAACAGCCACATCCCAGCACGTCTCCAGTCAACCCTGTCAGCTTCCAGCCATTGGCAACTCAAGGACTTCCCCAGCCAGTGGTTATATCATTTGGTTTTAATATCCCTTAAGGGACTACTCCTTCATATGCTAATCTTTTTTCACCTCGGCAAACTTTAACAACGCTCTCTAATAAATTGCTTCCTGTACCTTTGCTGTGTGATAATGGATCTCTCAGGATGGTGATGTGGGTCTTACAGAAATCAAAGAACATAATATTTTATGATCAAGGATCTAAGCACAACCTTTATGAAAGCATAAAAACTTAATTCTTTACTGTAAGAAAGCAGTGTGAAATGAATGGAAATCCAAAGAAGGCTTTGTCATCCAGTTCAATTATTATAAAGTGGTGAAATTTTAGTAGTATTATTTCAGTTTTATATAGCTACACAATCTATGATGTGGGAGTTACACAGAAAGTATTTATGAATGTGGGAAAGTATTATATGAATTTAAAGATACTTTACTTTCAATGAAACAATGAAGAAACAGGATGCTCTCTTCTGAGAAAAAAAAAAAAAAAAGTAATTTGATTATTCTGTTCTGCCAAAAATTAACTTCCCACAGTACCAGTCAATATTTAGAAGCAATCTTAAGGATTTTTTAATTGAAAAAAAAATTCTGAATTATTTAAAATCTGACAGTGATTTTTAGCTGACATTTATATTAACAGCAAATCACTGAACTCTTTCTTTAAGACTGACTTGACGATTTTGATTACTAGGACTTCCTAAGCAAGGATTGACATGAGTGATATAATATAACAATACACATTTTAAAAACTGTCTAAATGTCTGGATTAATGAATGAATTTTATTTCTTTAAATCTTTTTTTAAGTATGTAATGCCACATATAACTTTAAAACATAGTAAAGCTTGTGCACAGGAAAGATTCAATTTCAATCTCTGTCTCCAAAGGCAAATAAATCAATGTATAAAAGAAGGTAGAGGTGAGGGGAAAAATGAGATGTCACTGTAAACTCTTCCCTGAATTTCAATATGCTTACTAAATGACTCTTCTATATTTTGATAGGATTGCTTCAAGGACAAGTGCCTCTGATTAAAAGCAAACAAGATTCTCTGTTTTACTTCACAACAGCCAATCTGAGATAACTGAGAGAACATGCTTATCCCATGTTGTAATTCTGCTGTAACTACTAGATATTAACAAGATGGTACCAAAGCAGTCCAGAATCACAGAATGATTGAGGTTAGAAGGTCATCTGGTCCAATCTCCTGCTCAAGCACAGCCACTTAGAGATGCTTGCCCAGGATCACATCCAGATGGCTTTTAAAAACCTCCAAGGAGGGAGACTCCACAGTATTCCTGGACAATCTGTGCCAGGACTCAGTCACCCTAATGTTCAGATGGCACCTCCTCTGTTTCAGTTTGTGCCTGTTGCCTCTTGTCCTGTTAGTGGGCACCAGTGGAAAGAGTCTGGTTCATCATCTTTGCAACCTCCCTTCAGGTATTTATATATGTTGATAAGACTTCCCTTAAGCCTTCTCTTCTCCAGGCTGAACAGTCCCAGCTCTCTCAGCCTTTCCTCATATGTGAGGTGCTCCAGTCCCTTAATCATCTTAGTGGCCCTTCACTGAACTCTCCCCAGTATGACAGTGTCTCTCTGGTACTGGGGAGCCCAAAACTGGACACTGTACTCCACATGTGGCCTCACCAGTGCTGAGTAGAGGGGAGGATGACCACCCTCAACCTGCTGGCAATACTTTGCTTAATGCAGCTCAGGATACCATTTGCCTTCACTGCAAGGGCGCATTGCTGGCTCATTTTCAACCTGATATTCACCAGAACCCTCAGGTCCTTTTCTGACAAGATGATTTCCAGCTGCATGTCCCTCAGCATATCTTGGCACCTGGGGTTATTCCTCTCCAGATGCATGATTTTGCACTTCTCCTTGCTGAACTTACTGTACCCACATGTTTCTATGTGTCTTCTAATGGATGATTATCTTTGTAGTTCCCAAGAGTATGAGCACAAGATACAGGCAAAGGCTTTGAACTTGCAAACACAAGATGGTATCAGAGACCCCAGGGCTATAAACAAAAATCATAAATGGTCAATTACTGGTTAATAAAGGACCTTGAAAGACTTGGTAAAGATGGTTTTAGGGATAACTGTTAAAGAAAGGTGAAGTAACCAGGCTACATTATCAAAAGTATAAACATGACCCCAGGCCAATTTGCAATGCCCACAGCCTCATCATGCTCCTACTGGTGAAAGACCAGGGACAGAGACCACCTGCTGAAACCCTGCCCTTTGCATTTCTGTTTCTCCACGGAGGCTGTTGCTATTGGATTTGGGACCCAGGGGATCAGAAGACAGGTAAGCATAACAACAGAGAAAGGGTGATTATGAGAAAGTTTATCAGTTTTCACTGTACTGTTATTTAGAATAAATGAGAAGAAACAATATTATTAGTTAAGAAAATTCACAGTTAGTATCATTGTAATTTATTAATTTAGAACAGTTTGACCTCCACCTGCCTTCTCCTAAGTCCTGTGGCATGGGTACATAGACCTAAAGCAGAACTGCACACAGCAAGCACATTTCCCCTGTGCAACAATTCAAATCTGATTTCCTGTTCGGTGTTAACAACCAGTAGAAACATACAAGAAATCAGATTATGTATTGAGAATCAATGAGAATATGGTGATCACTTATGGACAAAGCAAACGAGCAAAAAAAGGAGGAAGAAACCTCAGCCAGATAAAGTCTGGATTGATATAAATCCTTGTCTGCACAACAACTTGCAGAGCTCACACTTTGCTGGGGCTCTGCTTGCCCACACAGCCCAGAAGGATGTAGGGATTTTAATGTGCAGGCAAACAAGATCCGAACATCAGGAAAAACATGAGCTTCACATGGAAACATCTCTTGTTCGCGAAGTAAAGAGCATCCTCATGCCCTAAGAACACAGAAGAACATAGTCTGTTCAAATTAGCACTGCTTGGAGCAATTTGTACTAATAGTAATTATTTGATTAGAATAACACTGAATTCTCAACTCTGCATACAAGATATGCTTCTTCAGTTCTCATAGATTAGACAAGATAGTTGGTTTTGTACCCTGCCCACAAGCACCAGTTGTTAAATCTGAAAGCAACATCAAACCACATAGAAAATCACAATAACCTGCTCTCCTTCTAACAGTGTCTAGTTCTAATTTAAAGTGCCTGGATCTTAACTAAAAAAACATTACAGTCTTGAACATATTTTCTTCAACAAATTTATACCGTCCTTATTATTACATGCATGCATGCATGAACTCCTTAATCAGAAATAATTGTACTGAAGTCAATACAAATACTACAGATGCAGACAGGTATAATTCAAAGTGAAGAGTTATCTTTCTACTTTTTTAACAGTAACAGCATCTCTATATCCTTTCCCAAGACGACAAATACTGACTTTTAGCAAACACATTATGGGAAATTGGAATTTTAAAATTTAAGGCAACCTAAAGTACTAGTGGCTGGCATAATTTCTGTATATACAGCAGATAGTGAACATGTGTTAAATACTGCATGTTTGTCAATTTTCAAAGTTAATAATGATGTGACTACCAGTATTTCAAGAAAAATCCCTGAACAGGAACCTATTTTAAGACATACTTATATGACAGTGATTATTATTAATTTTTATATACATATATGTGTTTATATATATTCAAATCAGGAAAAAAAATCTGTATTCTCACTGAAATTTAAAACTGGTTTCAAGAAATAAATTATAGGGTTTTTTGTTTTAAATATTTTGTATAATGAAATATTTTGCAAGACATTTCAGACTCAGATGTGTAAATGGCTCTGAACTCCACTGCACACTTAAGTAATCAATTCACATGTTGAATACAATACACAGAATAGATAATTTTATATTTCCCACTTCTCCTTTGAGTTAAAAATATCACAAAGTCCATTAACCTAAGACAAGAACATGAGAGGGCAAGTTAAAAACTACATTGAAGCAGTGTTGGGTGTTTGTTTGTTTGTTTTGGGTTTTTTTTCCAGAAATGCTTATTTTTCCAAAAGGGAATAGTAAAGTGTGGGGATTTTGTTTCTTAGGCTTTACATGTCTTTGTTTTCTTAAATGACTGGAAAAACAGAGAATAAGTATGAAAGGACTCCAGCAGACTTGCATGGTAGTTTAGCTCATACTGACATCAAAGCTGGAACTCTAAGCCATCACATTTTTCTCACTAGTTTTGAGCAGAAATTCTACTTGGAGAGCCTGAAAAACTTCCTCATGGAAATCTCAAAATTCTCTCTTAGGAAATTTTCACTTGAATAAAAATAATGCTCTGGTGAAAATTCTTAATATAAAGAACAAAACAAGAAAACTAAAGCAATCATTTCCAGCAAAGCCTACTCTTACAGTTTAAAGGAGTAACCCTCAACACACACTATCTCCTTACCTGTTACCGATTATAATAACACAAAGGCAAAGAAATACAAGACTATTTATATCATTTAAACAGAAACTACAAAATAAAAGCATGCATGATGGTAAAGAGGGCTTTGGGCAGGCCAAATCAAATTTAGTCTTGTATATTTTAACAGAGCTCTAAATGTCTTCCCGCATGGCCAATGAAATATGGCACATATGACATCTTCTTAATTACTTCTTGAGCTTAGATTAGTTATTTTATTATGTAAAGTGTTACATTGTTAAGTTGTGTTTCATATATATTTATAGATCATTAGCTAATTATATCTAATATGAAACATGGTAATGAAACTCTCATTAATGACAGTTAATTTTATCTTATTAAAAAAGTGATAATTTTATTCTACTTAATTATAATGCAGACATTAAGTGCACTATAGCTTAATTACAGCTAAGCAAATAATTAACATAAACTAGTAAGTCAGAAGTGTTCTAATAATACCATCTTTTCCCCTTTTAAAGGCGCATTTTTTTAATTTTGGTCTTAGTCTGAAATTCAGTAACTCGCATTGTACTTCCTTAATTAAGGAATAATTCAAGAAATCACAGAGCAAGTAGTACTGAAAGCACTGGAGAAAAACTGTTCTGGTATAACATATTGCTTTGAGCATTTCTGTATAGCAGGAAACACAATTGCTCTCTCTGTGATATATCAACTCTATAATCTGTTATTTGGAAAGGAGTATTTCAAGCAACTCTCCACCTCCTTAGATGAACAAATATATAATAAATACAGAAAACACAATGTAATATAGATAGCACTTAAGACATATTATGCTCTCATAGTCATTGATTATTCCAGGAAACTTGGTGACGTACCCTAACAATTTGTATTTCTTTGTTTAGAGTATGATTCTGTACTCTTTTGAGGAGCAATGTATTGCTCCTCCAAATATCTTCTTAATTTCTAAATTAAATCGCTTTCTTAATTTCAATATATAAATCACCTTTACCTAAATGAAATGATCCAAACAAATT
>NW_010327936.1:26111-94796 GCF_000700745.2 Antrostomus carolinensis
TTATAAGGTCATGATATCAGAGATCTGCAGAGCTTTTAGGTTTTTACAACTTACGGAAACAATGAGTCTAGCTGTGTGCATGCCTGCTCCAAACACTAATTCTCAAAATTCCAATTTGCAATTCACTAATTCACTTGTTTGCAAAAATGGAGATTGAAATATCACCATAGATTATCAAATGAAGGAGAAATCAATGTCGCTACTTTGATTAAATATACCTATATTTACATGTAACATTAATCATTAAATCTAATTACTATTAATTCATCCACGAGGAATCTATACAAAAAGAGTTTTTACACAAAAAAGTGACATTTCATACTTATATTGAATATATATGATAAAAGAGATCTGTCAAGATGACCTCTGTAATACCAAGAGTTTCATAATGAAAGAGGAACATGTATAATGAAATCTCACTATGTCCCATAAATTCAGTAAAATATATATACCTAATAAAACTTTGCATATAAACAATCAGCAGGACTCAACAGTATAATTAATTATGGTTTAGTAATCATGGATGAATGTTCAATAATTACATTAAAACAAACCCTTTTAATCATGATGCACAATCAAGCAGTCATGGGTGATTTTTCCCTTCTCACAAATGCATCTCACTGGTGTTTTTTGTTTTCAGTTTCAGTTCGCCCATTTAAAGAGTTTGTTTTCAGAAACACTCAATCTACAAGGATGCAGTTCTGTAACAATCTTTCAAATGATACTGGGAAAAAATATAATTTACTACCTTTATGGAAAAAATTAAAAAAAAATTCCAATATATGACAGCTGCAGTTCAAAATCTCTCATTAATAAAAATTTATTTGCACTAAAAAAAAAGTTATTTCGTAGCAATGTTTTAATCTAAGACTTTGGCTAAGGGCTTTAGTTCTGCTACTGATGCCAAAGAGCAGAAATTCCTGATTTAAAATAAAGCAAATGTATTTTTTTTCCAACATTAAATAGGCATAAAGGAATCCTATGAAACAAAGAATATAGACTGTAATTCAAACATTCTTACTTAAGTTTCCAACAATAAAGAGGGAACTATTTGTCAGAAGAATACATTTAAAGTATCAATATTTCACGATTAAATCTTTTTGTAAAATTAAGCTTGTAACTTTTTAAATGAAAGAAGGCATCAATCTTCAGTGATTGTATGTAACTAAGGATGTAGTGCTTCTCTTTTCAGAAAAGAATTTTTTACAAGCTGCTTTGACAATTACAAACATTTCAGCGCTTAATATTAAATAAAATATTTGATTTTGTAACAACGATTTTTTCGTGCTTCTTCAATTACCACTGAACTTTTTCAGATAACCTAATTCAACAGCAAAGACTAAGTAAGCCTGTTATAGTGAAGGTCTCATCTCAGACCAAAATGGTCAGGTTGGGGGTGGGCAGAAAGGGTACTTTTCTCTCTGAATCAGTGAAAGAAGTTCTTCTCACATTTTCAGAGTTCAGGACCTGTGGGCTGCAGTTCTTCTTTCATAATGCAACTCAAACATCTCATTATTTTCTACCTAACAGCTTGAAGCCATGAAGTGCACTTAAGTCAGATAAAGAATGGTGAACAGAAGATTGAAAACTTAAAAAATCAAGCGTAAATAGATCCTCCATGTAAAGAACTTGGTCATCGTGACAGTTGAAACTGGAGAATAAACTTTATACTACTGCAACTGTGTTATGTTGAAATGTTTTATCATAGAATCATAGAATCATAGAATGGTTTGGATTGGAAGGGACCTCAAAGATCATCTATAAAGTAGAACCAAATCCAACTTCTTGAAACTTAATTGGCAATTAGTTAATTTTGCAACTCAATCAAAAGTTGTCATCTCCTGTGAAAGCAAAAACATTTTCTAACACAAAAAAACACTGGTTGAGCAGAAATGTGTATGTTGGGTATACAGCAAGTCTTAATGACCTAACAACTTCAAAGCTTCTTTGGGATTAAGAAGGCTCTGGTTCAGAATATTAAATAAAGTCAGACCATTTCAGACCATAGCATATAATACAAACTAATCCTAGGGTAACCAGTGAAGCAATATTGCTATTACTAGTATTTTCAAAAGCATGGCTTTATTTTGGTAAATCCACTTTAATAATTAGATTTATAGGCACATTTTGGGGATAGTTTTTAGAAGAAAAAAAAATTTAAAAAGAAAGCATATTAATAATGTCACAAGCAAAGGCGAAAAATAAACTTCTGTTTTATTGAATTTTACCTATTTCTTTCCCAATATAATTTGAATCAAAGACAGCTTGGCCAGATCCTCATGCATTTCAAATGAGCACCAACAGGGTTATGCTCTGGACAGATCCTCCTCCCTTACTACGGCCATGCAAGAAAAAGAAGACACAAATGGCACCTTGCCTTATACATTTGCAGCCTGAAGCTGGTGAAATGCCACTGTGCAATACTGGGAAAATATTAATTGTAAGTACTGCAATAATGAAACAGGAAAGGAAGGGTTCATAATTCATAGGGCTTGATAGGGTTGAGCTACATGATCTGTACTTTAAATACTGCAGAAATCTATAGATAACTTGTTGGGAAAACAAAGTTACCTACAGAAGAATTTAGACTTAATCTGTCTTTCCTGGACTGAATTCAGCCTACTCTGTTGCTATCAGCAGACAAGAAAGGAAAAAAAAATAATGTAATCAATAAATGTCTCTGTTCTCATTCCCTTTTTCTACAAAGGAACAAAGAAGTCAGTAACAGATTTTTGTATACAAATCTTGGAGGTACAGTTTAGGACTAAGTTTACAGAGTACACCCAGGCCCAGAAATATAAGAATACACAATACTATTCTGAAATTCTTTGTTCATCTTGCTATTATTTATTTTTACAGCTACTCTTACTTTTGAGTCAAAAGATTATAAAACACATTTTAAATAATTAAGACTAAATTCATATTTTTTATCATATCATTATAATCTTTTGTGCAGTGTCCATGTTGATTTAATAAGTGAAAAGAGAAACTCATGAACTTATCATAATATGAAAACTAGATTTGTCATAGTGTAATATTTTCTATAGTTAGTTATGTACTCATGAAGTGTGCTACTGAAGGTCATCTGAGGGATGAGCTCATAAGTGTTTAAATGGCTTTGGAAACTTCGGCTACCACGCCGTAATGTTTTTGTCCTTAAACTAACAGAAGAATCATACACCTCTACAATGAATGTACGCACCTTTATCGAATTTTTGTACACATTAACATAGATTTCCTTCTTTAGTCATTTCACTGCAGCTATTTCTTTCATTAGATACACTCTGGAGGAACAAGGGCAAGATTGTCAAAGACATTTAGGTACTTAATGATGCAGTTCAGCCATTGCTAGGTTTTTGAAAGTATGAAAGGCAGATTCCTACATGTAGATGCCTGCAGGAAATTGTTTCCTAATAGACTATGGCATTTTCACCATTTTCATGTGAATCTTCAGGTGTCTAAAGGCTCCTGAAAATCTACGATTCAGTGAGTTAACTGCTTAAGATTTTGATTTTATTATACTACTTGTTTCCATAGCATACTAGATAGCAGCACTGTTTCAGAAGAAATCCACAGTGTCAAATATAGACTCTGACACATGCTACTTCTGTTTCTTTTTTTGTTTTTGTTTGAAGTAAGGAGAAACCTAACATCTTGTAGTGGCAATGTAAACTTGAACTGTGACAAGGTATTACCTAAGTGAGGTTCTAAACCAAATATAAGCTTTCTACAAGAAAGTTGAAGTAGTTGATATAAATTAAAAGAAACATTGATATCAATGAAAAGAAATAGTCCATAACTACTTGTAAGTAGAAAATGTGGCTCTGAGATGTAATTAGACAGTTTGCATTGAAATTAGCAATCTTGACACCATATTGTTGTAACTAAAAGAACAAATGAAACACAAAATATGGTGAAAAAATCTCAGGTAGTAAGGTTTTGCTTAGAATGGAGTGCATTGGAGTCTACTGGTATTCATGAATTCATAGAACTTCACAACTGATCACTCAGATTTGGCCAAATGAGCATTTGTCTTCATGCATGTATTTTCTACTTCTCTCAGTCTTAAAACTAAGAACAAAGCTGAAGTACTTTGCAATTCCTCAGTGTATTGAGTTTATACTGATATTCTTCAAATGCTTTCTCAATCAGAAATTCAGGAGCAAAAATTCACTAATCAAAAAGCATAAGAACTGCGGGTGAGATGGAAGTGAGAAGAATGAAAAGAGGAATCGGTAAGCACTACAGTTTACTAAAGACTAGTTCATTTGGTTTTGTTTCTGTATGCGTATGTTTGATCATCTGTTCAAGATGCATCCCTAAACAAATCCTGATATGTCTGCTGAAGCCAGAGAAATAATAAGATAATCAGATCCCCATACTATAGCAATTTCCTGTTGGTTCTTTTATAAATGGAAATTGAAAGAAATAAATAATACTTATATTTTTAATTACATATTTATGAGGAGAGGAAGACTGGGGATGTAAGAATGAGTCAGTTTTCATTATATCAAACTGTCCTGCTGGAGATATACACCCCTTATCAGCTGTGAAAACATGGATAAGCAAACATGTGAACTAGACCTTTTATTAGACTGGCCACTAATTGTAAATCAACTTACTTGAAGGGTTTTACAGATCAGTAGAACAAAGGCTTCTTTACCCTATTAAAACAGGTTGGAATGACAGAAAGAAATACTGAAGATGCAAAGGAAGGTGTTGAACCGTTTTCAGTAAGAAGCCAAAATCAAAGTTCTTTTGCAGAAATACTGTTTTTTGCTGATTCAGGAGGAAATGATGGAAGTATCAGGAAAAAAATTAAGAAGCAACAAATATAATTATAAAAAAAAAGATTGTATAAAAGGCTGCTCTAAAATGGTACATTGTATATAAAACATACCTTGAGCATTACAATTGTTTTCGGGTTAAAAAAATCTGGATAATACAATTTGTCTCAGGATGGCCAACTAACTTCATAACATTGTTAAATAACTTCAAAATAAATAGAAATTACAAAAGTAGTAAACCAGTGAGATTATTCAATTATACTTTAGTTTAGAAATTACTTTGATTATGTAATGGGCTAAGAGTTATTGAGCACTATTTGCAGTATAAACATGTTCTGTCTAAAAGGTACACTTTACAAAACTCCTAATAAGTCATCAGCACCGGGACTGGAGTACTTTGATTACCTTTTACAGCTCTAAAAGTTCTGTTTTTCTGCTTCATTGTTCATTGTATTTCTCAAACTATACCCTGGAATGTATATTTGTTAAGTAATATTTCATATGGTGTGAAATGTATTTTATTTCATATTGTATGAAATGTATTTTTTTCATTTACTTATTTTAATATAACTATACCTAGGAAGTCTGTTTTATGGAAAAAAAAAAAAAAAGTGGGTACATTTCTATATCTATTTAGATTTCATGCATTGGTGATGTTTCAAATGCAGACTAATTAAAAAGGGGACATAACTGAAAATGAGGAATTACAGAGATTAAAATGAAGGAACTATACTTGGTTTCCTGAGTAAAATTGTTTCAGTGTTTCTTGGTTTTCTTTCTTTTTCCCCCCTAAGTTGTCTATGGTTTAATCTCCCTGTATGTATTTGTCATTAGAGCATGACATTTCAGAAGATATATTTATCCTTAATAGGAATGAATCATAGGAAGTCTCTTGATAATTAAAAAAAACAGTGTTATTTTATCTATATTCAATGAGTCTATCACATTTTCTTCCTCTTCTTTCTATCTCTTTTATATATATATATATATATAGGTAAAAGTTATTGGTAAAAGTCCAGTAAGAGAATGTGTCAAGCATGCATTGGTTGCATGAATACATGAGAAAATGCAGTCAGTATAACAATCTAACTGCTGTTCTAAACTGCAATCTACAATATTGGTTCTACAGTAAGATTCAGACTATACTGTGCTCTGAAAAACATTAAAGAAAATAATTTATTTTCATTAAAATATACATAATAAGCATTTTGTAGCTTCCTTAAACTTATCACCCTGTACACTGTTGCAAAATGGACACTGTCTTTTGTGGTCAGTCATAATAAGAAAGAATTTTCTTCCTCATCTATTTCTCTTAAGGAATTACCGCTGATGACCGCTATTATCGAGAGACAAAATGTATTGTATCATACATTGCTAGAACCTGTAGCACAATTCTGGACATGACTGAGTTATGGTAGTTCAGCATACAAGATTAGTCCTGTGTGGAAAGAGCCCAGGTCTTCCCTTAGGCATTGGCATTTTTTAGTTCAGAATTAATTGTGCCTTATGGAAATTCTGAACAGGAGAAGGAAGTCTTTTTTATGCCAAATATCTTAAAGGGGATGCACTGAACACAGATGACTTCTCATTCAGTGAATGGGAATTCACATGTATTTGTTCATGTGACAATAATTCTGCTGTTTTCACTGATATTATTTCATTCTGATCAGGTAAAACTTTGGCTATATGAAAAAAATGTAATCATGTTTATCTGTCAGGAAACTTATTTCTACTTTATGCAGTTGTCAGAAGTAAATTACATTCTTCATGAATTTGTTCATCTTTCACAGGTCAGTGCTGGTCTGTATTACTGATGGGACTTTGGAATTTCCCTAATAGGATGAAATTTTATTCTTTGAAATAGGTAAATTTTTCAAGGCCATAAAAATAGAAAGGATATACAGATACTTTTAAAAAGTTATTGTTCTTTGAGATGCTAATAAATGATACACAAGGCTATATACACTGACAGTCCTTGGCCCTGACAGAAGAACTTAATTAATCCATCTAATTTATTGATCAATTTGGATGTAAAAAGCCTTCAGAGCTAAAATTAGCCTTTCAGTCATTCTGAATTGTGAAGTACAATTTATTACATAACTCCCGTAAGAGGGAAATAAAAAAAAACAACCCAAAAACAAAAACCTATAAGTAATCTAGAATGTTCTAGCTAGGCTGGTAAATTTGTTTCTAAAAGCTATACTGGACCTTTAAATTTACAGTAGTTTCTATTTCATGTCAGTTTGTAATGGAAACAAATGTGCTAGATCAAGTACTTTCTTTACCTTCTAAGTGGTATGGATAATAGGTAACTGAAGTGCTACTCATGTTTTCCAGTTAGGAGATTAAACAGTCACTCATAGACTTATAAAATAAAATAAAAAAAAAAAGAGGCATTTAAAGTTTTAAATTGTATAATGGCAGAAATGGTTTACAGTACTTTCTCTGATACTCAAAAATTCTCAATAGAAACAATGAAACCACATGTTCCTATACACCTTGACACTTGGAACAGAGTTCCAGTTTAAGAGAACTTGAGTTCCAGAAGTTTCAGGTACAGATGAGTCAAATAAATTGCTATGTCATGGCTCTTTAGCAAAAATATGACATTTTCAAAACAGGCCTTGTATTGTGAACACTCATCTGTGATGCAGTTCCAAAGTCCATTCCACCAGAACAAGATTGCTTCAAGTATCATAAGCAATCTCAATGATACATATGAAGATGCAATATAAATGTTTACCACACACAGAGACATATATTAGATTAACACAAAGATAGGAAGATAGTGTTTTTTAAAAATACACGACTTCCAGCACTTTAATTTAGTTGATGGAATTATTTCAGCCCACACTAGCATCTTAGTCGCTAACCTTCCTCATGCTCATGTAGCAACACTTAAATCTCTGCAAGTTCACTAGCAGAAACTGGAGTCTAAATTGCACTTTGTTGGGTTTTTAATGCCTTTTTGTGCTGAAATAGCCAAAAAGGAGTCATGTTATTTACTTCTCTCACAGGTATCGTCTAAAAGATACCTATATACTTATTTCAGTACGAATTTACCCTGTGTCAAGATATGACTCTAGCACTGGTAATGACTCAGTCCTTTAAAGCAAAGCTCATATTTCCCCCACACCTAGAAAGAAAAAAAACTTTTTTAAAGCACTGTGATATTTCAGTGAGGTTGGTATCACAGAAATGCAGAACCGTACACACATTTTCCATTTGATGTGAAAACATTATTGGGATTTCTTTTGTACTAGCAGACTATTCAACTTGAAGAAAATGTGTCAAGAATTATAGCATAGTATAGAAAATAATCTCTCTCCATATGTTCTCTTAATTACTTCATCATTCTTTTCAAGATCTATGAACAAAAAAGAAATGAATATGTCACATATTTGAAAATTTGATTACAATAAGTGCTGTGAACACAAAGTAAAATACTGATAGCATGGCACTTTGTAACAATGAAGAGCATCCAAGTGAGCAAAATGTCTGAAAAAATGAAGAAATGGAGGATAAAAGTATGAATGCATATAAACACTACTTTGCACCGCATCTTGAAAGAACCACTCAATCAGAATTGTTTATACATTCAAGCTCAGCTAACATTATTACATGAAACAATGCAGAATTATGATGAGATTAACTGAAATAACATATGGGAGAATTGTATATATTTTTCCAGTGGCTGGATTTAGAGCGGCATGGTTTGATATTACTCAGTGCAATCCCACTTTATATCCCTACAAGTCAATCAGATCACAACTGACAATCAGGAGAGGGTATCACACGGCATCCATATGTGAGCAAGGCAACCTCTTTCATTTCAGATCATCAGTCTACAGCCCTTTTTTATTCCTTTGGAAGCCATTTTATAGAAGTTCCTTTAGGATTACTGAAGGAAGGAGAAATGCTGTTCACTTGGTAGAATGACAGAAACCAGAGACAATTTTGCATGCAAACTGAGTTTAAGCTTGATTTTTTTAAAAATAACAAAACAAAAAAAACCCAAAATAAAATTTACAGAAACTTGGTTTAGAAAAATAGATTTCCTTGATTTAATCACTTGCATTTGGGGAGTGGGGAAGTGAGAAGGGCATGGCTAAGTAATTGTTTAATTAAATATAGCTTTTACTTAACTGAACTTAAAGTAGAGCCCTGAATCATAAGCTGTTCTGTCCGCCCCTGCTTTTTTCCAGGACCATCTAAAATAATAATCTGGATTTAACATTTAAAATCAGAAACAAAAGCATTATTTTTTTCTTAATAACTATGCTCTGACACACAATTTCAGTTAAAGCAAGATAAGTGACATCTTTGATACACTAGTTAGCACTCTTCACATAACAGGTAGAGAGACCTTTAGCACTGCTCAGGTTTTAAAGGATTTCCTCTGCACTAGGAAATATGCAGTTATATGACAAAAAATAAAGGGCAGAGGTAGTTTTCAAAGGCATCCCTAAAAGAACTAGATGATTTTGTACTTCTAGTTATATAACAGATTTACTTAACAGCCTTGAGCATGTGAGATTGGATGAAATTCTGCTTTCTTTGAGGTATTTTCCTTCATTGAAATGTTTCGACAGAAGCTAGAAAGAAACTGTGGGATGGATCCTTTTGAAAGGGAGCCTACAAGGTAAAAAGGAAAATAATTCCAATAGAAAAGGTGGCCAGGGAGAAGGAAGGAACTTTATCTTCTGGAGGAGGTTCCTGCTCAGAGCACAGCCAGATGAGTGCCTGCATGGCTCTGTGCAGCCAGGTCCTAGCTGTATCTGGTGTGTGCTCCTAGGTTGCCTGGACTCATATCACCCTCCAATGGTAGACTGTCATTGGCATAACACTGAACTTAAGTTACAAGTCCTTCGTATGTCAATATGTGTGAAATCTGCTACATACTGATAACATAAAAACTGAGGTCAGCAAAAACCACTGGGATTTCAGGGAGGAGAAAAACCCAGAGCAGAACGGCAGAGGCTGGGTTCAGGCGTGTATTACGCAAGGTAAAGGTGGATTTACATCTGAAACTTTTCCATCACAGGTGAATCTTCTAATCACTTATCTTTTTTAATGGGCTAGGTCTTTATTTTTTCTTCCCTTATGATGTGCTTTTCTTTCTCTAGTCCTCAGCTTCCAATCATTGCCAAATATTTGTTCAAAATGTATGCATTTTCATATGAAATGACAGGAAAAGTAAACTTGCCCACAGAAGTGGGTCAATAAACGTTATTTGGCTGTTAAAGTTGTATGGATATTCTCTGAAGTCAGAGCAAACCACTACACCTGTGTCCTTTTTTACAATATGTAGAGATTATCATAGCCCTTTAAAAGGGGATTCTGGATTCTGCAGTAAAGTATGGAAGGAAAAAAAAATCACAATCTTACCATACTTTATATATATATATATATATAAGCAAAGAATATCATATGCCTAAAACAGTGCTTTTGATACGCTTTTACTAGTCGCTATGTTAATATAAGCAATAAATAGTAGACTAATAAATAAAGCTTTTGAATTAGAACACTTAATCTTAAATAGTCAGTGTGTCTTTCAGGATGCAATGATTCAAGTTTCCTATCACTTTTGCTCTTTTCCTTGCTCTAACAATAATGGAAGGAGGAGGAGAAGAGGCAGAAAAGAGAGCCAAGGGCAGGAAGAAAGTAAGAACCCATTTTGGTTTCAGCACCCTTAGGAGACTCAAAAGCACAAGACTAATCACAACAGCTACTGAGTAACTGCTACCTACTATTATTGTTAACATATTACAAACCTAAATTAAAAAATACCGTTTTAATTTTTATTGTGACAGTTTATCTTAGGAATATTTTAAGGTAGAGGAAAAACACTACTAGCCCTGTCATGCTTACCAAAATTAGAAGATTGAATAATAAATATTGCAAAATATTAAATTATTACACTGATATGGTCCAACAGAAATTCTTCTTGATATGGAGAAGAAAGATATTTAAGATCTAAATGAAAAAGTTATAGGAAAAATGGAAACTGAACTTCCATAAAGAGTTTTATACATCTTCTTAATTTTCAGTAACTAAAAAAAAAAAAAAAAAAGGAAAAAAAAAAAGAACTGTTAAAAGAAAGAAAGGCAGCACATGTTAATAAAGAATCCAATACTTTACCTCTGTGTTAACCATCATTCCATCACAAATATCTAGACATGGGAGAAAATAAACTCTAGGAAATTATAAAGAAGTTACATTATTTAATCTATGTGTTAGAACAGTAGCTTTAAGAAGAATTATTGACTAAGGAGCAGTACAGTGAATATTAAGCAGAGCTGCTCCCCACTTTAAGGAAAATACAGTCAAGGGAATTGTGAAGACAAGCTTTTTATGATGGCAGATGTCCACACCAACCTACACATCAGGATTAAAACAGTCAATGTCCTAGGAGAAACTGAGCTGACAGTTATCAAGAACAGTGCAGAAAGTGATAAGTTTTATGTTACTTACACAGAAATCTAAGAGTAAAGAAAAGTTACATGGTGAAAAAAAATGGTACTTTATTCTACATTTTTGGTGTTTCTGTTCCCATGACGGGATCCTCCTTCATAAGGCATTACAAGAAATACATACATACATATATATATATAAAAAGACACGTATATAATACATACAAATATAATACATAGGCATTTACCTAAAAATGCATGTTACATATTACATATAATACATACATATATATTATATACATTTTTTCTCAGCATTGCTTTACTCCTCCATGTTAGCTTCTAAATTCCGAAGTCTCTTATGACTAGGTGCAAGTCTTTATGTAAAAAAAAAGGAAAAGTGATACTGTTTTGAAGTATTAAATTTTAAGTTTCATTAATAGTCTATATAGATTAAAGAGAAACAATCAACATAACATATATAACTTATTTGGATAAAATTAAATTGTAATTTACACTTTTTTTGTGTGTTAGAAAGAACAAAAAAAGTATACATTAACATATACATAAAATGTCTTGAAGAGTAAATTGCCACCAAACAATCTCTACAAAAAGTCATCACACAGAAAAAAAATTAATTGAATGATGTCTGTTTTCCTTTGTCGTGTGAAAAGTCCTTTTGAAGAAATAAGCTATTTCATTTATGTTAGATATTATTTGTGTGAAAGACCTAGTTCCACTGTTACCACCAGAAGGAATTCATTGAAATATCATTTCTGAGCCTTTGTCCTCTTTATTTAAAGGCTCTGCCTTCATGACTTTAGTGTAACGTCTAAATAACAGGGGCCTTCTAATTGTTCAACTTGGTTAAAGTTTGGATAAGTATATATTAGAAGCCATTAGTTGTTCTTCAGTAATGTCTAATTGTGATTTGAACTACTTATCATTAGGAAAAATTTGGTAATTCATCATATATACCAGGGCATTAGAAACATATATATAGACACCCTCATATACACTATAATAGGTATCTACTCATTCTCTGTATACGATTGCTTTACCAAATTTAATATTGATTCATTCTTAAAATTACAAGGTATTTAGTTACATAAATTCCTGGGGTTTTTTTTCCACTGTTTTGGAGACTAGCTTATATTAGGAGGAATATAAAATTAAATTACTAATTCATATTTAAGAAACTTTATTACTATAACACACAAACTCCTAACCTTTACCAAGTAAAGCTAAAACCCAAACACTTTTTTTTTAAGTTAATATAATTTTCTTTGGAGCAATTATAAAATTCGGTAGTGATTTTTGTATTGGACACTGGACCAATACGTTCAAAACATAGGCCAATAAGTAATCAGAATTTCCATAAATAAGGATTTCTTGACATTAAGGGGATTCTTTGAAAAAGGATTGTACCATATTAGAGAAATGAAATTGCAGAAAACCAAGTTTTAGTGAAAATATGGAATAATAACATATAAATAACAATACTGACAGTATGGTTTTCATGGATTCAGAAAGCATATGTGCCTGTGCAATATAAGACTGAAATGGAAAAGGTAGGGACAAATGAGGGAAAATGTATTATATGTCATTTTATGAGATTTAATTTCATGCATTTTTAAAATTTTATTTTATTTTTACACTGAAGGAAAATTTCCCAACTTCCAACAATACATTTTTTTGTTTTGTTTTTCCATTAAAATATTATGGAAGAACATATTATGGCATGAGTTTGACATATGAAAGCATCAAAGATCTGAGTTTCTCTTTTCCATTTCAAGCTCTAATTGGAATGACTAGCATATATAAAAAATCTGGTGTTAGTAAAGATCTGAAAGTCAATCTTAGCTTCAGAAATACTCAAGCAGATATTTTTTATTGCCCTAAGCTATTTGGAATAAAACTACATTCTAATCATAAGTAACAAAGTTGTTATGAAGCATCTTCTGCAGAGGCATCTCACCAAGCATGTTGCTGAAGCATTGCTGCCATTGCAGAAGACTGCCCTAGATCATGGTCACTAGCGTTTCTGAAAAGGCTTCTGTTGAGCATTAATAGCAGCAAAATGACAAGCAGCAACTTAAGTTTATTCTTCACTGAAGAGAGATACATTTTGTTCACATATTTTACTGGCTGGTAACAACAGACAACTGAAAAGGGGAGAAATTTATACATAAATAACTTGGAGGAATATAGAATTCATTCTAAACATGCTCTTAAGTTATTTGTTTCTTCCTAACATTATTAATTAATAAACCATGATGTCAGATATATCATCTAACCTGGTGCAAAACAGCAAAGGTGGCTAGAATTAAATATTCTATCAATATGAATCAGCATAGTGTAAAAGAAAATTAGTGTTTAATAGGCATGGTTCCTAGAACATAGTTTACATTAGATATTATTTTGCCAGTGTATCTAAGTCCATAAGTGCCTGAATATAAAACACTTTGAGTTAAATATCAGTAGCAGTGATGGATCCCTAGTATTCTGGATGGATCCCTGATTCTTGTATCACGAGTCAAAACTTCAGTCGTTCTGTATATGCTTGGCTCACTTCAGAGAACAGATCCCTACATCAAGGGACTACTGTACATTCCCATTCTCTTCATAATGTAGCCTTCTACATACCTTTTTTTTTTTCAATATCAACTGAAAGATAATTTATTTCTCTGCAGACAATTTCTCTTATCATAGTTGCACATATACTGAATTAGGATTTTTTTTTTCTCTTTATATATGTAGAGCCTAGCACAATTAAGTTGTTACACTTCCAATACTTGAAACTGGAAGAATCTTTCCAATTTCTTATCCGATGGGAGAGCAGCAAAATCAAAGCAAAATTGTACATTCTATTAACAATTTAAGGTATTTATTTATTTCCGAAAAACCCTTCCATATCTGTTTGAGTATCACAGTACTTTCTCCTACACTACTTCCTCTAAGTCAGAGTATATTTACAGTAATATTTAATAACTGAAGGAAAATAATATTAACATTTTTCTCTGTTATTATTCTAGGGTGCTTATCAGCAACTGTAGGTGCTTGTATACAGGTATAACAATGGTTCCATCGTGTAATTGCAGTCCAAAATCAAACAAAACAAAATATCTTAAAACCCAGTAAATTTTCTGGTTGTATCTTTGACACTCAAAATGATAAAATTGAAAAGGATAATGCTAAAATATGAGTAGGAAAAAAAAATTAAATATGCTTCAGTTTGGCTATAATAAAGTTATACTGTGGCAGTGATAGATTAGGCTTCCACCAAGCACATCTAAGAAGCAAAGACTATCAAAATTAGTCATTTGTTGCATTTCCAATTTTCAAGATTTCAATGCTATGACAAGCAACAGCTGTAACAGCTATACTGTCCTTTTCAAAACCTCTTGGAAATCCTTCACCCTCGCAGCTGAATCTGCCTCATTTTTGCCTCAGCTACATCTTAAGAAGAACCTTGGCATTTAATTTACAAAGAAAGAAATACATCACATTAGATACAGGAACTGAAAGAAACTGAAGTAAACTGAATTGTAAATAAAGAATTAAAATAATATCCAAGACCATCAGAAAAACACAACCCTGTCACAGAGAAGATTGCACGAACAATGATGACGTTTCTCTTCATGCTAGGGTACTTTGTCATACAGTACAATACGACAGCGAGCTATTCCAGGTTTGGAATTTTCATCTTTTGTTTTCCAGATTAAGGCAATCTGTTCATCCTGGTGGTGATGTACCAGGGCTAGAGTTCTGTGCTCAATTAATTTTGGCAGCTATTGAGCCCAGCCCTATGTCTCTGGAATGTTCTTTTTTTGGTATTTTCCCATCTACAAAATGAGTAACAGTTTAATTTCAGGAAAGAATGCTAGCCAGAGAAATAAAAAATGACTGTCATTAAAGAAGAGATAAAACCAAAGGTCTATTGGTAAGGAAGAAAAGATAGAATAAAGAGAAACAGAATTGCAGGACCTAAGGACATATCAGGTCACTCAGGAAAACAAAACATGCAGAAGAGAGGCTTCTGAATTTTCACATTTATTTTTTGCATTATTCAAGTGACTACAGATCCTCATTATAACATGGCGCAGGAGAATAAGGAAAAGGTATGCCCAACCCCAAAGTCTTTGCAGAATATATAGAATTAAATATTTCAATTAACAAACAACTCTAAACAGTACGTGAAATTTTGAATTATCCATTTAGAGGACTATAATAGTTCTTCAAAAAGGCTTTCAAATACAAACAAAAAAGAGTTTGTACAAAACAGAATCTCCTGACACTGAAAGAATATGAGGATGAACAGAGCAGTTTTTGTTTGTTAGCTTGTTTTTGTTTAGGACATCTGTATCTAGTATAATAAACTGTATTGAAGAGACTTGTTACCGTAAAAGAAATTTTATAGATATTAATGAAATCGCAGTCTTGTGTGTTATCTATGTACTTATACAAGGTACTAATCTGCAACCAGCCCACACACATACATCACACACAAGCTTGTCACAAAGATAGTGATTAATAGAGTGCTGCTTATTAGCATTGGACCGCTAACTTTTTCTGACTCATACTGGCAGGTGTGCCTCTATTGCTGGAGGCAACTGCAATAGAGACAGGGAGATCTAGAAGAAATCATTGAAACAGCCAGGTTTGGGAATGAAATCAAAGATTTGCAATGTGTTATTGTGATTTCAGTGATGAAGGAAATAAATCCAAGGATGTGAGTTTGAACTTTTGAACCATTCACAGCTCTTATGGGTATGAGAATGCAACCGGCTCAGAGTTTGGGTTTTCTTTTTTTTTTTTTTCACACAGGGGCATTGTGAAGCTTTATTGTTGCTTTTGGTAGCACAGGGATTGTGAGACTCCCTGTGGCTCTGCCCCAGAGGCAGCTCTCAAAAGCCTTACTGTCTCAGCTATGAGTCACTCAGACTGCCTCTGGCACTCAAAAAGGCTCAGTGGTGCTGATGATATGACGACTCTTTGCCATCCAGATGAGATCAGTCCTTCAGACTGATGCTAAGTGGAAAGAATGAAATGTGTTTTTACCAGCATCCTTCTTACATCTCACTGTACATACTATGCACCTAGGCAGGAAAAGACAGAAAATGCTGTGGATGAGCAAATGAAAAGCAGAAAAAACAACCACTTTTAACACAAAGAATGAAATAATGATAAGCAACATATGATCTACCTACAAATCATGATGTATAAGCTGTTCATACTGTTCTACTCACAAATATATAGGAAAGAGACTTCTGATACACAGAAAGAGAATACCTCCCTGAATAATTCAAATTGATCTTTTAAATGCCAAGATGACATACAGTTGCCCTAGCTGGGCACAGGAAGCACTCATTTGGCTACCAGGAAGACCCACCACATGAGAAACAGCTGGAATCCACATGGGGTGTTAATCCTACAAATAGTAACAGATACCACCATTCTGGTGTTTTTTTCCTGCAAGATGCAGCAGACTGTGGGTGCAGTAGACAAAGATGGTCACAGCTCTCTCATGCTCAAGCTGTGCTTCACAAGCCGTATTGTCATTTCACAATGAAAAATAAGCTGACATTACACAGAGTGCTGTGAAATCAAAGACATTACTTATTATTATTCTCTTTCTGAATTTTAAATTGCACATGGGAACACACAGTGATATAGGCCTATATTTGCTTAGATATTTGAGGAAGTGCCACTGCATCTTTAGAAATGTTAACTCAATCAGTAAATTATAAATATCAGAGGATTAAAGGAAAACTGTGAAAGCCAAGTATGTATAAACAATGAAAAGTTTGAGCTTGTATATATATTAAAAAAGGTCCATTAAGTTCATGGGCAAAAAGGTGACTGAGATAGAAAGACTCCCAATTAACATACATCACTGGTATACCATACATTGCTGGTATACCATTATGGTCTTGTAACCAAGAAACTTTTTGACTGTTCAGAATGACTTTAGGATTTAATGTGCAAAATGTGTTTAAAGAAACAGGTTTTATATCCATACAAAAATTTTACATGTATATTTCAAATGTATGTAAATTATAACCTAGGGAAAAGCCTGAATAGAAATGTTAGGGTTTTTATTAATTCATTTTTCCCATCATACTTGAAAGATGAGAGTGCAAACTTTTTTTTTTTTTTTTCTTGTCCTTACCCAAAGACAAAGAAATAATCAGAAGCACTGGATGGGTAGACCTCTATTTAAAACCATCAAATAAGAGCCACTAACAGTTGCTTGCAGGCATGAAAGACACCTTTGGGATTAGCACTTTGTGAAATTCTTTTGGCTTAATAGGCAAATGGCTGTTTAAATACAATATATTTAAGTTCCTATTTCTCAGACACTTAAATCATCTTTCTCAGAGAAAAGGTGCATGCCTTGTGATTACAAATCCACTGGCAAGCTTAGAAAGCAAATAGTGATAAATAAAAGTAGGACAGAAGGAAGGCTGTGTTTCAGGCTTGCAGATGTTATCCAAACTTGGGGCTAGATTTCAGCCAGTTACTCGTATTTTTCCCCTAGATATCTATTTGTTATACACAAGTGGATTGCATGTCCTATATTTGACACTGAAACTTCTTTCCACTGTTCTTTGCAAAACTATAGCAAAGCAAAAATCGAAAATATCTAAAACTTCAATCATTAGGGTTTTATGTGAATCTCAGACCTCAAGTTCCTGAAGTCAAATGACCTGAAAAGAAAAGGAAGAAAAAAGATGACAGACCTCTAATCTTGCTGAGCTAGAGAGAGAAGGGGATGGTAGGGAAGAGTCCAAGTCTAACAATGCATTTAGTCACTTGTGTTTGGAAATATGGGGGAATGCAGAGATAAAGACGAAAATAGGTGAGAGAGATTAAATGAAACCAGCCAAAAATCCAGTAGAATAAATAGAAAAAGGCAGATTTCTTTTAAGCTTGATATTTCTAATCAAAACTTTAATTTCCAGAGGTGTGTAAAACAATCACAAAGCTTTGAAAAAATACTGAGAAACCATCAGTGTAGTATTTATTTTGCATCTTAAACATAAGCATAATTTTTCAGAAGATTAACAGACTGAATTGGGAAAGAAAAAATGTTGACAGTTAGAAATATTCCCATTGAAAATACAGAAATACAGAAACTATTTTGTCAGATCTATTAAAACTCTTCTATGAATCTTGGGCAGAGTAGACAAAGCAATGCTGTAATCATTCTACCTTTTTAAAAACATATTATAAAAAATCTGTATTAGGGATTAAACTATACTGGAAGAACAGTGTATATGTAGTTTTGTAATACTGTGGAATATCATCTTCAGCTTTAGGAACAGCAGAAAACTGTCAAAATGGGCTGTTGTGCTGTGTTTATCAACAATTCATGAATTTTGAAACAAAAAAATGCCATTAATATGGCAATATGTACATAAAACTAGCTACAGGACGGTTTTGAAATAATTCCTATTTGAATTGGATAATATTTTTAGGAGAAAAAAATTCCTTGTGGTGGGCTGACCTTGTCTGACAGACACTCACCCAGAAATCTCTTTTAATAAAGAGAATCCACCACAGTCTTTCTTTAAAGGTTAAACACTCATACTGCAAAAATGTCTGCCTGGTATCTAATCTGGTTTTCCAGCTTCAAGCTTCAGCCATATTGAAACTGTCACTATTCATGATTTTTACTGCTACATCATGGGTATTTGTATTAATAAATGTCAAGGAGTATTAGAAAGAATGATGCTTTTAAGCATTCATTTTCATAAATTCATTTGGTATTCACTGCAGCAACAGTAGTCGGAAGAAATTTGTTTTGTAGTAATGTGGATGTCATATCTATTTTCAAAAAAACTTTGTTCCAATCTAGCATTATTATACTATTAAAATTAGGTGCCACAGGACATTTCAAGAAAGATTTATGATATAGATGTGTACTATAAGCAAATCATTGCCTGATTATCAGTTAAGAATGATACCACGGAGGCTGTGTGGGCCATCTCAAGTTTTACAGTCAGAAAGGTTTAACTGATTAAATTCTGGAATAATTTCCTGTAAGAAATGAACAATCTGCAGCACTTGAAATCCCATCACTGACTGTTCTGCTTCTGCTTAAAAAATCTGTAAGTCTGCAAAATATACACATAGAATTATCAGCTTGTCAGTTTTGAAATACTAAAATGCAATACAACATCTGTCCTTTCCTCTGAGGCTTTAATGAACTCAAAAGATTCCTTCTCACAATGATCACATCCACTTCAATGAAGAAAGTACTGTTTTGTTGCACAAACACTTTTTTTTAACACAACAAAACAAGCAGACAAGCAAAAATGCAAAAAAAGTTAATGAAAATGAAGGAATAAGGATCATTAAAACTCCTGTTTTAAATGCCATGTAAAAGTGATGACAGGGCTCTGAGATGCATTTTTGGAGACTTTTCAGTCTTGAAATTTCTCCCAGTACTTCAACATATTTTTTCAAACTTTGTCACTTAAAAAAAAAAAATAAAAAAAAAAAAAGAATGATTAAATGCTAGTGGAATAGAAGGTTTTGGTTGAGGTTTGCGGTTTTTATATATATATATTTACATAATTGCCAACTCTTCAGAATGATTTAAATGTCAATGTCATGCTTGTTTTAACTAAATCTTTCACTATCACACAGTCAGTGAAGTAGAAATTAGGTTGCAAAATAAATGAGGAAAAAATGCACCTCTACCAGTTGTTTCAGTGATTCACTGATTAAAGTTTGTTTTTTGGTTTTTTTTTTTTTTAAAGAACAAACCAGAATTTCATGCCAGATTGCTCAAGTTAACTAGTTTCTCTGAAGAGTCACAGTATAACCTGAGTGATAACATTTAGAAGGATGAGTTATCTCTTTACCACAGTAATTATTAGGACATAAAAATATACAGATCTTATGTATGATTAAGACTGAAAAGAAGTGGGAATAATTCCACAAAACGACCAATCAGTTCTGCATATCCATGCAACAGCAGAACAAACCATAATGTACTCCAGTGACCTGAATAATTAGTGAGATTAGATATTGGAACTAGAGGAAGAAATAGAACAACAACAAAAAAATTCTCACATTCAAAACAGTGAAGAAGTGAATTTTTACAATGGTGAGGTTATGGATCTGCTTTCATGCGAGATTTCCAAAGATGAGGACACCCCCAATGAGCAGGAAAGCTACTACAATAGCCTGGAAGCAGAGGCTTATCCAACAGCCTCCAGGAACTCTTCTTTTACTACAATCTGCTGTGGGAAGTTTGACTGACGGGACCAACTACATCTTTGAGGATTTTTTTTCTTTCTTGAATTACAGGTATTCATGGAAATAAGTTAACTGAAGATTTTTCTAAGCAAGCAATTTGACTGTATCTCAGGAGGATCTATTTGTTTTTTCCAGTACTTAGGAACATCATGTATAATTACAGATTTCAGATTTAATGCCGCCTGTGAGCCTGAAGTTGTTAATAACCAATGAACTTCATAAATGTCTAAAATCTGAGTTGCATAACTTCAACAGTAAATTTCCGCTATTTTAATATCTTAGCCATTGTGCATTGACATTCAGAAGTTTCATAAACAATCCATTAGCTGTTGAAAGGACAAAATACAGAACTGAATGGTCAGAATAAATAATTTCAGTTGTCTTAGAAATATTTATGAATTAGGGTTTCTGTAATTGGCAAAAGCATCAGGCTTCCGACACGTGGCACTCTAGTCCTTGCCAAAGCATGACAAATGACAAAATAAGATGTTCTGAATGCTAACATACCTTTGTCCTAGATCGCCGCAGTATTGTCAATCCAACAGAAACACCTGTTCAATGACTACTGTAAGTTTATTGCGAGAGGTTGGGATTTTGAGTCACAGTTGATTACCTTTAGATACGAATCAGATTAAAAGTTAAGGGGTTTGGGGTTTGTTTGTTTGTGGGTTTCATTTTTTTACAAGCACATAGCAGTACACAGGGAAAGTTTCTCCTTGGTACACAGATCTAAAGCCAAGCTGCTAAGTTATGCAAACTTGAAGGATTTGGACAGGATAGATGCAAAAAAAACCATAGCTAATTTCTCTATAATGAAAAATATAAACAAATTAAAATGCTACTGGTTAGTGCAAAATATTAAAAGAAGACCACATTAACTGTAGTAATAGGCAAGACATTAAACAATAAAAAAAATATTAACAAATTGAAGGCATTCTTATTTTAGATCTATTAGGACCCTGTATGTTGTTAAAAAGGTAAATACAGAATAAAAATTGTATTATGTGTAAAGAAGATAAGTGCTGTTGTGTTGCAATATATTTTTGAGAAGGGTATCTATTTGATACGTACATACATTTCAGTTTTTCAGTGGATCTCTAAGCAGCATAATTTCTGTTGAAGCCATTGAATTATGACAGACCAGGAACAAAGAAGCCAGAATATATTGTATCAACTCTTCATTTGGATCACTGTCTCTTGTCATGTCTGTAAAGAAGGAATCTACCAAATTCCTCATATAATTATCCCCCAGGGAAAATTAAGCCAAAAAAACCCAAATTTGTATTTCACTCTCTATTTTTGAAGGTAACTCTAGTGTTAAAGTAAAGTGGAGGTACTGGATAGAAAGACATTTGCCTAGTTTTATCCAGGAATGAAGTACTGTTTGGGGAGACAGATATGAGACAAATTATGAAGGGAGAACTAATCACATGTATAATGACAAATAATTATTTGAATACAGGATCAATAATAACAAACCTATGTGGATTTTATTTTTTTTCTCCTTGTATTTTCTTTCCCATCTGATAAAAAATAATTTCCATTTTCCATTGACACTCTCAATTTATATAAGCCAGAGTACTTTTCAAGGATTTAGTTACAAGTGACACAAACTTTGCTTAAATTCACAAACACACTGTTGTAATATAAAAGCTTTCTGCTTAAAAATCACTAATTGATAGTGATGCTTTCAGTTCATCTGAATAAGTGAAGAAATTTCAGCACATACAAATTAAACCTGACCAGATGAGGTGTCAAGCCTTGATGCATTTGTCAGAGAGAATGCATGATTTGGCTTCATAATTGAAAGACCTTGTAGTGATCTGGAAAAAAATGAAGGAAAAGATAAAAAATTGGAATCTGAGCACATTTTCTCTTTGTATTATGCTTTTCCTCCAATGGAAGTTAACATCTGATAAACAACCATCTCTCTCTAGTGAAACAATAAACTAGAGAAATGCTGTCTGAGTGGATTGTGATGAAGACATTTCTTACAATAAAGGCATCTGTTGCAAGGTGAGATGCCTGGAAATATTTTTTCACTATTTTTTCCCCTATATTTTTAGCACTGCTGAAGGTGCTCTATGATAAGGTTTTTTTGTAAAATGTATTTCAGCACCTCAGGGATGGAAAACAAAACAAGTCAGGGTGGTTTTGGAGGGAGGAAGCTGTGGTTCCATTTAGGATTTCCTCCTTTGGGGAAGAAAGCTGGAAAAAGAGAGAGGCATGATCTGAATCACCGCGCCAGCTGGCACTTCTCAAAGAACTGGGGAAGCTGTGGGATTTTTACTTTTATGCACAGGTTAGCAAGAATAAACAGGAGAAATTTGAGGCATGGGAACAATTCCTAGTTTGCCTTAAGGAAATTGACTTTGAAGGATGAGAATAATGAATGTCAGAAACAGATCTGAGTATGTTCTAGGTTTATCAGATTGTGCTGGATTAAGTTATTTTAAAATCTAGATAGTTGGTGAATCAAATAATGACCTATAAAACAGATAAAGAGAAGGCTTAATTACATTAAAATGTGAATGGTCTTCAAGAATGTGAACTGCATTACAAATCCAGAGGGCAAAATATGTGATTATGAGCCATCTGACAACATGTCAATAACTAGTCCTCCTACCTGCTCACAACTGATTTGTCACATGGTGTTTAGCATGAGTTATACTGATAAATACTCGTGGATTATCAAGTTAGAAACAATGCTGAGAAGTTATCGTGAGCTTTTTGAAAATGTTCCCATAACTGTTTTTAATTTACTCTAAAGAGCTATACCCCTATTCATAGAATCAGTTTAGTACTTAATAGGTTTAAATACATTTCAGAGGAAAGGAAGCTTGTCTATGATTTGTCCTTTTTTTCAGGGTAAATACTTCATTGTAATTTGTAATTGCATAGATAAACTCCAAGCAGTTGCTGATTGGATCTAAGTTACTGAAAAATCTGACTACCTAATGCATTTAACTTTGTTTTGAGTTCAGGTGTTTTGGGGAAAAAAAAAAAAAAAAATCAAAAAAAAAAAAACCAACCAACCAAAAAAATCAAACAAAAAAAAAACACACCCAAAAAACAAACCCAAAACAACAACCCTGCTTTAGGTAAGATGCTGAAATATTTCTTATTTCGTATGCCTGCAGGTAAAACAAACAATAATGTCCAATGGCCCACTGTCATGGGAATAGGTGGAGGGGGTGGGAGGGTCAGAGGGCAACTCTGTTCTGCTGCTGTTTGTATTGAGGTAACCAACCTTGTGGCATGATGCAGTAAATATACCCAGAAGTTTTGCCAGTTCACTCATAACAAGAATTTGGAAGTTATCTTTATCAAAAAGCAGAGACAGTCAGAAGGTAAAAATTTTAGTCTAGTAAAGACAATTCTCTCTTCTTCAACCCTTGATGTTAAAGTGAAAAGAAAGGAATGTGTGCATGAATATGCAGTGATTTAGTCTCTTATATTTGCTTTTGGGATGTTCAATTATCTTATCTATTATTTCTAGGCATCCACTGTATAATGTCAAGTCTGAAAGCAAACACTATGCAGGCAGAAAAAGGTGATGATGTATCTCTAGTAGTATGTGAATTATTGCCAAATGGGTGCCAGGTGAGAGAAATTAATAATATTCTGACCTAGTTGAACTATACACTGTTAATTCTAACTTTCTTCCTGATGTTCTAGTAAAAGAAAAACAGCATCTGTCCCAAAGAATCTGTATTCTAATCAGTGATTTTTATAGCAGTATTTTGCATTCCCTTGTAATGGCACTAGTTGCAAGCTGATAATAATTCTGTTCAAAGCCCAAGGTTTTTGGTAGGACTTGCTCTCTCAGCAATATAGATACCTCTAGAATCGCCATATTCATAGCAGCAATTCTATGCACAGGTAATGGTATCAATATTCATAGGAGAAAATCATTGATACAAAACCAGCACACTATACAGACACACATTATGTTGCAAAACATTATGTTGTACTAGGCAAGACAGTGAATGCCAGGGAAAAAAAAAAAAAAAAAGCTAAATATGCAGATTTCCATTTGACTGAAGTTCTGCAGAAAGCAGAAATAAGAAACAAGGGTTATGTCACTGTTTAGCAAAAGCAATTTTTTGGCCCATTGGCTCTGTATATTTTATTTTAGAGTTCATATCTAAAGAATATAATTTTTTCCTCCTTCTCGGGCTGCCTTAATTTAATTTTTTGTCTTGCTTTTTATGTCAAAGTAAAATGGGTTGGTAATTATTAGTAATGGAAGAAATAATTATATGTTCACAATTACTTCAGTGAATAAACTGTAATCATCGAGTCTTCTATGACAACACATTGGACATTAAGTTCTTCAAGTGTAAGTTATACCATGTACTCTTAAACACATGATTATATTTCTTTCTGAACAAGTAAAGGGAAGTGTTGATTGGATTTACAGTCTATATCTTATAATATTATAGTCTATTTCTTATATTTACAGTCAAACAAAAGCTTGCTGTCCCAACCCTTAGTAATATAAATTGTCAACATTTACTGCAGCCAATAAGGACAGTGAATTTATACCAACTAAAGATGCATTATACCTTTATTTAAAGGTTGATTTATAATGTAACACATGAAAGAATTACGATAATCTAGTTGTAAACGTTGTTTTAATGCTTTGAAAATATAAGAAATTTCTTAATGAGAAAAGAACAGTGAAAATGAACAAGAAAAGCTAAATAGAAATAGTAATGGATATTTATACACTTTCTCAGCTGAACCAAAATGTAGTAAAAGATGAGTCCCATTTTATGAATTTAACTTTTTAGTGAAAAGTTTTATTTTAAATAGCCAGATTAAAAGAAACATATTTTTCACCAGTTTAATTTGTTTTCTACACTCACCTTACTTCAAAAATACTTTGCAAATGAGCTAGTATCTTAGGTGTGCTCTGCAAGTCTATTCCTTTCCCATTCTGCAAAGTGAAAAAAAAAAATGAATCCACTTGAAAGTATTAGTCGCATAGAGACATTCTGTATTACCACCTAGAAAATGGTATTTCTTGAGCAAGTTCTGTAAAGATGTGCTTTGATAAATTTCTTTACAAAGGCGAAAATACGACACATACAAAAAGTGGCTAGTATAAGACCTTGGTTTAACAAATAGAAAAACCTGGGAAACTTCTTGCTGCATTAAAGACAGTTTTTAGACTAGTTTGCAATGACATAACAGCAGTACATTGTAAGCATTAATAATTTCATAAACTGAGTTTTCTTTGATCCTTACTATAGAGTAGCCCTAAAACCCAAACATCCTGATCATGTTCATACTTAACCCATACTTAAGAAGCTTAGAAGCTCCTTCTCCTTCTCTAGCCTTTTCCCATTTTTCAGAGAGAGAAAAAATGTAGGAAATAAATAGAAAATTTGACCTCTAGAAAGACTCTGCTTCACCATACAGACAGCATAGTTTATTTTGGTGACAGCTTTATTCAAACAACAGACTGGAAAGGGGGCATCATGCATCCTAGGCTGAGTGAGGGTTGTCTCTCAAGGTTATTCTTTCTGTGTACATGTATTGGGTGCACCTGGCAAAGTTTTGGTAGCTGGAAGGCTACAGAGGTGGATTCAGTGAGAGGATGCCAGAAGCTTCCCTCATGTCCAACAGCCAGGTCCAGCTGGCTCCAAGATGAACCCACTGCAGGCCAAGGCTGAGCCCATCAGCAACACCAGCTGCACCTCTCTGGTACCATATGTAAGAAGGGGTAAAAACTGCTGCACAACAGCAGCCGGAGAGAGGAGGGAGAATAAGTGAAAGAAAGCCCTGTAGACACCAAAGTCAGTGAAGAAGAATGGGGAGGAGATGCTCCAGGCACCGGAGTGGAGATTCCCCTGCAGCCCCTGGTGATGACCATGGTGAGGCAGGCTGTCCCCCTGCAGTCCATGGAGGTCCATGGTGGAGCAGATGACCCCCTGTAGCCCCCAGAGCAGGTGGATGCCTGAAGGAGGCTGTGACCCCACAGAGACCCCATGCTGGAGCAGGCTTCTGGTAGTACCTGTGGACGTATGGACAGTAGGCCATGCAGGAGCAGGTTTTCTGGCAAGATCTGTGACTCGAAGGGGACCCATGCTGGAGCAGTCAATTCCTGAAGGACTGCATCCTGTGGAAACGACTCATGCTAGAGCAGTTTGTAAAGAACTACAGTCCAGGGGAAGGATCCACCTTAGGGAAGTTCATGAAGGACTGTCTCCCATGTGTGAGGCCCCATGCCAGAGCAGGGGCAAGAGTGTGAGGAGAAAGGAGTGGCAGAGACAATGTGTTGTGAACTGACCACAACTCCCATTCCCCATCCCCCTGTACTGTTTGAAGAAAGGAGGTAGAGAAGCCAGGAGTGAAGTTGAGCATGGGAAGTAAATTAAATTAATTTCTCCAAGCTGAGTCTATTTTGCCCATGATGGTAATTGATGAGTGATTTCTCCTTGACCTTACCTTGACCCATGAGCTTTTTGTTGTATTTTCTCCCCCTGTCCAGTTGAGGAGGTGTATTGATAGAGTGGCTTGATGGGCATCGGGCGTCCAGACAAGGTTAACCCACCACATTATCATATAGTTAATCTTCTATATTTTCTTGTTCTGTGTTCAATTATTTCAGCTGCTGTCTTGAGATACTTTCCACATTAAACACACATTCTATTGTCTCCACTTTTCATCATACAAATGATCATCTCTGAGAAAGTATTGAAAAATCAGGTTCTATGTCTAATATTCTGAATTTGAAATTTGAATGCTATATTTTGAAATTGGACCTTTTGTGGATTTTTTTCTATGACAAAGAGGATTTTCCCACAAAGCTCAAAACACACAATTTAAGTACAGCACACACACACATCCCTCACTCACAAATAAAATAAAATAAAATAAAATAAAATAAAATAAATCCCTTAATGCCCATAGCCAAAAGACAGGAAGAGAGCCAATTTCTTTAGAGTATTAATACTAAACATTAGTCAAGAAGCAATGAAAAATGGACATAAAACTAGTAATATTTACAATAAATTACCCATTCTGCTATTTCAGCTCATGCTGCACTGGGCCTTAGTTAATAAGTATTGCCACCAAGATGAATTCACTAAACTCTTAGAAAGACTACTAGTAAGACTGTGAATTTTCTGGGCAGTAGGAAAGACTTGGCTTACACTTCTCTGCTATCCAGAACCAAATGAAATTGGAAGTATTCTTTTTTCCCCCATGTCTTTTTATAATATCATTCTTACATACTTTTATCTCTACTAGTTCAAATAAAATTCTTCAGAATTCTTATGCATTGTCAATTTACTAACTTTCCCAAAGAAGAGACACGGGGAGTGTTTGTATCTCTTATTACGCATAAGGCACTCTCACACCACAAAGAAAAGTATTCATTGCTTAAGATAGTAGGCATATTGGTTGGTTTTCTCATACTTGTCCTAGGCCTACATCATTGATTATACAACAAATTCTCTCTTTCATAAGCCATTTGCACATATTGATTAAGATAGGAAAAGCATAATACTGAAGGAATCATCTTTTCTCTCCTAGGTAGTATTTAGGCTGAAATGCTAGGAGGTCCTTTATAGCTTCAGAACTGCAGTGACTGAGAAATCTTTACAGCATTTTTGCATAAAATAGTGAGAAGAAAAAATGTATAAAAGTCATCTTGCCTCTTTGATCAGCAGTGAAGGAAAGGAATGGAGGCTAGAGAAGCCGCAGTGAGATTTTTTTCAGTTCATCAAATTAAATAAAGCCAAATCCACAGCAGGGCTTGATTTTATCTATCTATCTATCTATCTATCTATCTATCTATCTATCTATCTATTTATTTATTTAATAACAAAGTTACACAGATGCAAAACCTCTACCTTATGGAAGAACTGCCCATGCATTTGGTACCATTGAAACATCACATGAGTGGAAGTTTAACTCAATGACACCTCACCCAGTTGGAACATAAATCTGCTTTATTTGTTTTTTTCAACATTCATTGTGTAAGTAGTGATTTTGTTTTTCTTTTTAAAGGTGAGGCTGCACACCAGAAAGGTAAACTGCTTTATCCTGAATGATGCCTTGTGGCTTAAACCTGACAGTTCTGGGGGGAAAGGGCAGTTCACAGAAAGGAAAGTTCTCTTCTTGAGAGTAACTGAGTGTGCTCGGAAATAATTTCTGAGTGCAAATGCACAGCACAGAATAAGAAAGACCATAAATATGGGATCAGTAGAACCAGAGTAGGTGACAAGTGTCCTGTGAAGGCAAACAGTCCCAGAGGTCTCAAAAGTAATGAAGATCATAATATTTTCATAGGAATCCAGAGGAGACCACAAACTTTTTGTAAACCAATGAACCACTGAAAACTACTGGAATGAGAAGGACCCCTCCTGTAAGGACATGGTGGATTGGGAAGGTTTATTTTCAAACTTGTATAAAACTGTCAGATCCAGATCTACAATTTATCTATTGACAAAGTTGCCTTTTGCTGTTGAATCCTATCAAAGAGGTACTTCTGGTGATTAGTCCCTTTCCCAGTGTTATTGGCCTCCATAGTTAACAGAAAGGATGGGGCTCTTCCTCCTCAAAGTTTGTTCATTCATGATCCCATCACACATCAATATTAGTAGGACAAGAACTTTCTTAATGAACTGGAAGATCTGGTAACAGTTAACAAGTGCTTACCCTGGTATAAGAAGCCTTTCCAGAAAAGGGCTGTAAGAAATTAAGTGGAAGAATCTATTCTTCTGAAAACAGAACTTTTCCCTATATTATCCTTAATTTTTATTTTTTAGCTAAAAGAAAGTAAGTCTTAATTTTTTTTTTCCCCAAGAAAAACAGTATCAGTTTATGCCTTTAAACTATACCCACGACACAAGAAAATTGCTATTTTGCAGTGAAGGATTTGCAATGAGGCTTGATGCCAAGCTGAGGACAATAAGGAAAATGTGACAAAATCAGAAGCTGCAAAGTCAAGGGATAATCAGTGTGAAAGCTGGGAATTCAGAGAAAGGAGAGTAGAAAATTGGTTGAGAGAAAAGTTTGAGAAAGCAATAACCTCTGTGAATACTGCAGTTGGTAATGGCTCTGCTTTGTGATTTGCTTTATCCTTACCTGGCAATACTTACATAGCCATTTATACTAAACATCTATGTAACTTTTTAAAAAGAAGTCCTATTCTATCTCAGAATGGAAACAAACAACCTAACACACTGCTGAATCAGAGACTTTTATCATAGGTAAGGATGGAATGTTGACTTCATCCTAATCTAAAGCCAAAAGTAATTCTTTCTGTAAGAGTACTATCACATCAAAATTGTACAGGGAAGGCCATGGAATGAAATAAAATTCATGAGGTAGACACATTTTTATTGCACCGGATCTGTCTGTCCATGGCAGTCATGAGACGGCCAGATACTATCTGTCATCCAACAGTGAGGAACAGCAAGTCAGTATGACCCCTTTATACTGGGAAATCTACCACACTGACTTTCTGTGCAAGAATAATAATAGATTGATCTATGGAACAGATTTCTTCAACTGGGCTTCAAATCTGTCACAACAAATATCATAAAACAACTGCATAGATTTTTTCATACAAGTGGTTAACAGAATAAAAATTTTCATGTCTATGATGCAGCAATGTGCTGCGATGGGCTGCAACAGCAGCCAAACATGGATATGCTCTTGATCAAATCTTTCCAAACCTTAGACCTTCTTGGATATCATTGTTTTATTTGACACATAACATATTAGCAAACATAGCGGTCTGGACAAAGATCATGAAACAACATGAGCAGAAAACAGTTTGCAGGAATGACTATCACCACCAGTTATATTCTTCAACCTGCCATCCAAGCGAAGACTGATAAGCCTCATGCTGAATGTTCTTTGCAGCTTGTTGTAAGGGCATAATAATATTCATGGAAGTCATACAAGGAATGACCTCCTATTAGGATGTGTGAACAGAATTTGTCTCTCTCCACTTTTGTTAGCACTCCTTTTTTCCTAGCCAAGTCTGTATTTTTTAAGTATTCAACTATACCAAACTTGGCCTGCAAGCAGCAGAAGGAAAGAGATGGGCACTACGGAATGATTCGCTTCATCCTAAGAGTAGGGAAGTCTCCACATCTGGATGGAATTTTCTCTCTGCAGACTTCAAACAGGAAGCTGGACTGACTTATTTAAATCGAAATTAGGGGAGATCAGTATCACCACTTGGAAACATCGGTTTCCATAGGCTGATCAAGCCAGTCATGAGAAATCCTGATTTAGGTATAGTTTCAAATAAATGTACACAATTTCACATATATATTTCCAGAGATAGTTCCTCTCTAATTTGAATGCTTTCTTTACATTTCTTTTTTAATTCAAGCCTTTCCAGGATGTCTGCAAAACAACCTTCCCGATCAAACTCTCAGTTCACAAAACCTCTTTCAAAAAGGAAAAAAAAAATTGCTTCTCTTACACCTTAGGGTTCATTTATATCAGCAAGATCTGTGAGCAATGTGTGCATCAGTGCATTTGATACAAGATTCCTGCCTCCTTTTAGAGGCTATTTTTAGGCTGTCTGTTTGCTGGGAAGTGGGCTGTATTAATTTCATACAGATGCCAGTAAACAGTTGTCAGTTCTGAGGCATCAATAACCCAGCCGCATCTGAGGTTCAAACTTTCTGCAAAATATGTAATCTATGATTTATGTTAACCAATAATACTTCTAAATACTATTTTTTTCAGATAACTTGAAAGGAAAAATAATAAAAATAATAAATTTTTTTGAGCATTATACCATGCATTTCACTGATACAGTCAAATCTATTAGGAAGTAAATATTCATGGCTAACTCCCACATCCTCTTTGTGCCAAGAGAGTGAGAAAAAAATACATGCACATTACTGCCACAGTAGGATCATTTGAGAACTGAGTCATGGATGAATGAAGAAGAAAATATAAAATACCTAAAAAACGCAGAATTTAATGAGGGCTGAGATATCCCCAAGCACTATTATCTCATTATCTTTCTAACATCTGTACAGTGTCCTTGCATCTTTCCTAGTACAAAATGAGTAAAAATTCCCTTAAATACTTAGGGTCACATACATAAGTAACCTAAATAGTGGTGTGTATTACTGGAAAACTGAATAGTTTGCTTTATTTTCTTTCTTTGGCCATATACACATTTGATCTCAGCATGTTGTACATTTGTTTCATGTGTCCAGTATATGAAAAATCAGTACAACATTTATCATTTAAATGTGTCCTCTCAGCTATTTACCTGTGATAAACAACAGCTCAAGCCACACTTAAATGTGTTCTTGATATTAAATGAATGGTCTGTCAGCAATAAAATGAAACAAACTGCATATTGGAGTTTGAACAGGAGAGACTAACACACAAATATATTTATTCACTAATGTTGCCAACAGAGTTCCCCTTAGTAAATGGAAGTATTGCTATTTTTCTTCCTTCAGTCTTCTCACACTCCTCATTGCCCTCTCCACAATCAAAATAATATAAAGCACAACCCATATTTCCTTTTAAAAGTAATTTTGGCACAAACAAACATAATTGCCAAATTCAGGCTGCAAAGTTGCAGTATATCTTGATAAAGGGATACAAAAATGTTCTGTTTACTCATCAACACAACAAAGTAAGGAGCTCCGCATAACACGGATATCTTTAAGTGTGTAAATGGATACAATCTGGTGGTGAAATTCCAGGCAATATTAGGTGTTTTTGTTCAATACTGTATTTTCACCAATGTTGGTAAAGACACTAGTAAACATTTTTACAGTCATCCCTAAATACAGCCTTCAGAAGTATTACAAAATCTTGAAGGCTCTTTAAACAGCAGAAAACTACTAACGGGCCCCTAGTAGTTTTTTTAATTCATATTCCAAAAAGCTTTTTGGCACAGTGACTGCCAACTGCCAATACCCAGCCGATGAAAACAATGAAAAAAAAAGCTTAATTTAAGTACTTGTTTTTCAATTAAAAAAAAAAAAAAAAAAAAAAAAAAAGCAAATCTGCAGGAAAATAAATCCTTACTTGTTTAATGCAAAAAACTCTGCAGGACTTCATTTAGCAGGTAACGGTGAACCTTGAATTATCATTAAGTAGTCATGTTAAATATTAATTTTGTACAAGTCAATGTCAATACTAGTATCAATTTCAGTGCATACCAACATCAAAGCAGAATGCAGAAAACAACTTGAAAAGGAAAAGAAGAGACAAAGGCTGGCTATTTTAACTGCTGGCACACCTATTGGTGCCTGCCTTTTTTTTTTTTTCTTTTTTTTTTTTTTTCCTTATTGATCTTTAATACCTCTTTGTAGCATGAGTTAGATGGTGATATTTTCAATTATTGAAATCAATAAAAAAATGTTATTTCTTTCACAGATGCCTGTAAAGAAGAATAAAGATAGAGAAATTATTTTAGTTGAAATCTTTTCACTGGGAAAATTGCTTTCCATATTTACCTTAAGATGCCACATTTGACTTTGAAGGTCCTGACCAAGCATCCACTGAAGGGTACTACATTGATTTTCAACAGACTTGAGTTTAGCTTCTAGAAAATTGTCAACTTTTACTCAGAAAATGAATGCATTGTTATTATGACCTTTACATTTACAACCGTTTGTTTGTTTATTTTTTAATTCTCAAACTATTTCTTCTTTACTTATCCTTTCTCAGCTCAAAGCTTTTCAACCTGCTCTATAACTATTCAGTCCTTTCATATCAGTATATGTTCAGTATCAGCAAATATCAGCTTCTGATTAAATTTGGCAAACAACTCTTTTTTCATAGTTAGCATAAATTCCTCTCAGAAACTTTAAAAGCAGTAAATAACAAGACAGGTTATAAGAATTTACTGGAACTTGTGAGGTATCTCAGTTTGTTTGCACCTTATTTGGAGACAGAATTTTCAACATATTCCTTTGTAGAAATAAATGCTTAAATACTTATAGTTAATTAATTTAGCAACAAAGATGGAGATAAAAATGACAGCTATTACAGTTCAACAATAACTTTCAAACAGCTGTGATTACCTTAAAAGCCAATTCATCTGCTTTTGTCTTACAACAGAAAAATTAAGGTCTGGAGAACTATACACTTCTTTTTTAATAAGTTACCTTAGGGGCCCTATGCTGCACATTTCAACATACAGAATCACAGAATATTAGGGATTGGAAGGGACCTCAAAAGATCATCTAGTCCAATCCCCCAAGGGATACAAGGTAACAATAACATTACTGTATTGAACAAAGGCAATAAGGAGAAAATCGGCCCATGATGTCTGCTGCCAGTGTTGAACAGGCAGCAAGGGCTAACTGTACAGCTTCATGGAACACCATACATCTTAACTTTATGAAGTAAATGATGTAGTAGAGAGGTAGTTTACACTTAACTATTTTAATTTAGGAGAGAAATTCTATAAACAGCACTTGGAACTAGGAAGAATGCAATGACCTACAGATACAGATGTAAAGATATATAAAAGTATGTAAAAGTATGTTCCTTCCCACCCCTTCCTTTTTTCTTTTCCTCAGAAGCAAGCATCTGAAAGTTAGTTAGCCCCTTATTTAGGAACCTTGGTAAAGTGCAAAGAAATAAGTAAAGGGCACTTCTAAGATGAAACAATCTTTCAAGTTGAAGATTTATTTTAGTATCAAATTTAATTTACTAAAAACCTCAACTGAATTATTTCCAAAATTAAGATATTCATAATTACTTTAAGAACGTAATTTTATAATGAAATTAAGTTTCATAGGTAACTTAGCAAGTCCATGAACATCTTTTTATTGACCTCAGAGACTACTGAAACAAATATTTACAGTGAACTGATTTTAACATTTGACTTGAAAAAATCAAGACATGTAAGTATCAGGAAATGCTGTAATCATCATGCAGTACATACAGTTGATAAAATCAAACGAAAAAAAACTCTTCTAATGATAGGTAGTAGTAACACTTATGTTAGATATCAAATAAGGTCTAGTGGCACCCACGTTTTCACTTGGATAGAAAGAAAGAACTGACTCAGAACGAGCCCTTCCATGGGAACTCCTGTTGGCTAACAGTAACTGGGTAAGTAGCAACTGCTTAAGATTAATACAGAGAATGGGGATCAAAACTGAAATCCTTGAAAAGTTACTTGAAGAAAAAATAATCAAGAAATTGAAGACAGTGGAATTCAATCTCCAAGAGTACATTCATATACTGTTGGAGAGTGTAAACACATAACAGCAGAAAAAAAAAGATAAAATTAATCAGGTTATGGGAAGGGTCTCTGAACACTTTAAATCAACATTATAAACTACCCTAGATAAACAAATTCCATGTTCAGCATTGTCATTGAAAGGTACAGGAGGTACCAGGGTCTGTATGATGACATATCTGATATAAAACTATACTGGTCAGGTGACATTTCTGGCATCATAAAGATCCCAAATTACTATATTCAGACCTGTAGATGTGCTGCTCATGTTATACTGAACTTCCTGCTCCGTTGCTGTTTAAGATCTTCACATTCACTTCAGATCTTCAGGGTAGTATAGTACCGTGATTTTGTCTTGTTTGTTTGCCATTCTCTAGATAGAATCATGCAAAAGTCAAAAACTCTACTCTACAGTCCCTTTATAGAAATATTAGAGGGTTGTTGTGTGCTCTAATAATCTCAGGTTTTCCTCTCCAATTCTTTTGTTGGCTAAACACTATTAACAAGATTTATTTCCCTAACCTTTTTTTCCTTCAACTTTCATATAACTGACATGTTTTCATTGTTTTTTTTCTTTTTTTCTTTTTTTTTTTCCTTCTAATTTTTCCTGTTTTTATTACACAATCTCTTAACTTCCCTACAATGTAATCTGAGCAGGTAACATGGCATCATCAGCAACAAAAATCCAGTCTAACTAATCTGATGTACTTTGTGCCATAGATCCTTCATAGCAATAGTTCTTAATTAGAACTTACCTTTAAAAAAGCATTTTAAAGCCTATTCCAAGAAGTAGCATTCTAAAAAAGTATTCAGTCATCTGCAAGGATACTGCAACAGCAAAATGTACCACCTGTATTCAGGTACTTGTTTCAGCAAATAAATCTTGCAGTTACTTGATTTTTTTTTTTTTTCTTCCATTTACAAATATTGCTACCGTAATCTACACTAAGGTGAAGTATGACATCCATCAGAAAGAAAATGTCATCAGTCGCCTAATGTTACCTCTCTGGTGTGTCTTCCTTATTATAGTGACTTATTTCTTCATATTTAGGTGCCAGAATTTCAGGTCAAAGGGGAGAACTTGAGGCTTCTACCCTTCAGTGTGTTAGTTATGAGCTGACCACAGGGCTGGGTACTGCTGCTCCCTTTCTCAGAAAAGGAAGAGAAGGGAGGTAGGGAGGCAGTAATGCACCAAACGTAACCCTGCTTTGTGGGGCAGCACTCTCTTGAACTTGTTGGATATAACAGGAGAAAGAACATATGGAAGTGTTCATAAGGGACTGATCATTCTATGATAATCAGATATTAAAAATATTTTAATCAACACATGTTTCTACTTAAAACAGAAAATAGCTGTGCTTCAGGGATAAAGGTAAAACACAAAGAGAAACACTTTCCACTAGCTCTGAGGAAAAAAACTTACACGACATAAATTAATGTAAGATAGCAACTTCACAGCTGTGAAGAATACTATTGCTCTGTTAAATGTAATTCTCAGCATTTAACTAATCTGAGCCAAAATGAAGGTTCCTAAAACTCTACTGTTGCCAGTTAGAGCAGGGATTATCAGACTACATGTACTGACTCATCCACCCAAAGGTGTCAGAATCTTAAAGATAAATTTCTTTAGCTTTAATAGAATTTTTATTGAAGTAATTTATCCTCTTTGCATGAAGAGCTCAACTCTGCCTACAAAAAGATTATCTAGAAAAGTAGAGTGCAATAGACTCAATTTACTGGCAATGAGTGATTTTGCAACTGCTTTGATTGGAAGTTTAGGACACTCACAAAAACTGCCCCTTTCCTACATTCCTGAATTCTTCCCTCACTCCTCAAAACAAACCTATACTTGATGGCTAAGTTACTAAATGAGCATTCTACATCTAACAATGTGTTGTCTTCTTTCAGGAAATATAATATTGATAGCAGAACTGCATTTTATCGCATAATCCTCAGCCATTTCTTGACGATGTGACACGCTAATTTCATTTGTGCTAAGAATACACAGTGAAATTATAATACATGAGCTTATCATATTGACTGCATAAGTAATTACTTAATCTTCTCTATTAATGTTTCCATCAAGGATCACAGTCAGACAGTTACAGGTAATAGAGGTACTTATAGATACTTGCTCAGGTGAAGATATTATGTAGTATTATGAGAAAGGGGAATATTTTCTAGTGGATCCATACTGAAAGGTGAGGGAAGAACAACGAGAAGCAAAAATCAAGATAATGAGAGGGAAAATAATGGCAAGAAATAAAAATGGAAGCAAAGGAAATCCTTAGAAAATAATTTTCTATTTAAAATAAAAATTGAAATTAAATACTTGGGACCAATATCTACAACAGCAGTGGATGGACAACACAGAACTAATGGACCAACAAAGCTAGTAAACTCCAAACAGTCCTTCTTTGATAAAGAATTTAAAGGAAAAAAAAAAACATTAAATATGAGTGAAATTTGTTACAAATTTCAGCTTAACAGGACAAGAAAGACGGCCCACCACCTGCAACATTTTGGCTTTACAAGATCTGCTAAAGTAACAGTACTATGCACAGTACATTGCCCTCATCTTTAGTTTAGTATTTGATTAGAGGTTAGTGTTAAGGCAGACAGGTTCCTCGTCTTCTTAAATATAATTAGATGCTCACACTAGATTTAACAACCTTTCACACTTGCAGAATAAATTACATTAATTTTCATACCTTCTTAAATATCAAATTTGGTAAAACACTTTATCAGGTATACTATTTGAACTTCTGAGTAACTTCAGCAGAAAACATCTGCTTCTGGAAGATATCATCAACAGCCTCAAACTTACTCAGATTTATTTGCTTTATGATTAATCAGTGATGGCAATTCCACAAATATTTGCAGAAGTGAGAACATTAACTCTTACCCATTGGCAATGTTCCAAGTAATTATATTATTATCTTTATCTTCTTTTTTGGACAACTTATTCACATATTACAGAGTTCTTCAGGGAAATTATCCTTAACACTTATAGAGAATGCTCTGGCAATTCTGTCATTAACATAAAAACCACTCGGTTGCCATTTTATCAAGTGTCCTATTATCAGTGCAGTTTCTTAAATACAAATCCGCTATTCGTTGGAACTGAATATGTACAAACTTATTTTCTGTGAATGATAGGTAGATTCTAAAATACCTATTTTGGTTTCTTAAGTGTTAGTAAACTGCAAATGAAATGGATTTTTTATGCACTTCTCTGAGTTAAAATTCTTAATATTTATCTCTGGGAAGGATTCTACACCTATATCATTTTGGCATACTTTGAGCTTTCTGTACTCCTATAGAAAAGCACAACTGGCCAAATACTTCTAAATTCCACTACAACTATTTTCTTTCCTAAATTAACATCAAGAAAACCCATATACTAATATTATACAATAGGCTTTTAAAGCAAATTGCCTGACTTTCAAAAAGGTTTTTATTAATACATGAAATTTAATTTCTTTCAGATAAGTATTTTAGAATGTTAGAGTAGATATTTCTATTTGCCGTTAGAACTGGAAACATGATAATACTGCTTGATTCTCAACCTAGATCTTCAAACACTTCTGAACTTTCTCCTATTTAGAGAGAAATAAACTCTGGTTTGAATGAGCTCAGTAATGTTACTTTTTTACCTTACCAGTCTTCTCATTTCCTCTTTACAACTTTGAAAAAATTCCATCTGTCCTATTCATGGAGGGGGTGGAGGGGAAAGGAGAACCAAAAAAGTTAATTATTTTATTGAATCTTGATAAAGAAAACCATATGCCAACAACAGTTAAGATTTTCATTTCAGTCATTTTATGCAGCCTTCCTGAAATGGAGGATAAGCACCTGAGGGTAAGCTTGGTTAAGATTTTGGCTTGAAGAAACTTGGGGTTTTTTCCTATCTATTTTCAAAGCTATGACTCAAGTAATAAATTTGACAATGCTTTCAAAATTTTATACAGAAAAGCCTGTATTTTCCTCTCTCTTTTGATACTGTGAACATGGCCTTGGATTCTTTATTCCCAACATGATGACAGCAAAGGTAAAATGAGTAATCAAGAATGATGTGAAGATAATTGTAAAACTGAAAGTAAAACTGCTCTGAGCAAATAAAATGCACCTTATAGCATTACCTTAGCATACTATACTCTCAAGAGAAATTGCTTTTGCAACTTTTTTGCCATAAGAAAAGACTTCTGTTAGAAATGTATCAAAAATCTTCATGTCCAACTTGTATTTTATGTAACATACATTTTAGTGAAAAGGCAAGTTTTACTCCTCTATTCAATGGAAGTTTAAACAGCTTTATAATGATTTCAAGTAACTAGTAGACGGGTTTAATTGAAGTGAGATTTTTTTTTTTTTTTTTTTTTAACACTGCTTTTAGGATCTTAACCTCTTGGGTCATTGTTAGCAGGATATTTCACTACTTGTCACTGACACATTTAAAATGCGCTCAATTTAATTCAGAAGATATAGTGCCATAAAGTAGGTTTTATATTCTATACTAAATGGTGGAAGCTCTGCAATTTCTTGGTAGAGCTTGCCAGCCATATTTAGTAGGCAGAGTTGCTATACAGTAAGAAAATACATGCACACTATTCAGATTTCTAGTTGTAACTTAGCAATGCATCCAAGAAAGTCTTCATCAGTTAATTTCCTTTAAGGAAAGAGAGCCCAGATGAATGTTAAACAGGTGCTCTCTTGACCCAGTTTTCTGAAAAAGATAGCCCAAACCCAAAAATTAAGGCTTTGGGAATATTCTAGAGACCTGTGACTTGAAGGAATGGAAAATGGTTCAAAAGCAAAGCTCATAGTTTTAAATTATCCCCTCCATCAGGCTTAAAAGAATCATAGTTCTTATGTGCACAGATATAATTCTACTGGAAAAAAAAAAAGCACCCAACCAAAACAAACCCCAAAAAAACCTAAGCCAAACAAACAAAAAAAACTCAACATATTGTCAGACTTCATATCTTCCTTCCTTTCCCTCTTTTTCCTTGGAAGTTTTAATCTAGAAAGCCCTTCCACAAAGACAAATCAAGAATTTTCACGAATAATTCACAGATGTCACTAAAGTCAGCAAAGACTGCATTCCCATGTCACGCAGCTAAATACTAGAATTTCACTGATAATCATTAGCTCTTTATTTCACCTCTTTCTTTCTCTGAAACCACACAGCATTTCCTTTCCTCTTGGAATTAAAGTGAGATAAATAAATCATTACCTAGTTTCCATAGCAATAAAAAAGCCACATGGAAACTGCACTCAAGAGTGCAGTAATTCCTGTCTTGCTCTTATTTCCAACAGTTTCAAAATTCTTCTCTATTTGAACAGTATGCCTATGATTTAAATATTTTATGCAAATTAGAAGTTAGCAAAAGAGAGAAAACAATATCTAGTTCATAAATTAGCCAGTCCCAAGATCTCTCCCATTACTCACTTCAGAAGAAAATTGGGGTTTTTTGCTGCTCCCTTTACTCCTACTTTCCCCTAATTCAAGAAAGGGTAACAGGAAAAAAATAATACCCTGGGGCTATAATCCTGAATATATGTAGCTTTTCACTGCCCTTATTTATAAATGAAATCAATGCAAAACATTAAAATTCATAGGATCAAAGTCCATAATATTTGCTAGATGAGTAAGAGTTAATAAAGTTTTAGATAATTTTAAATATTTTCTATTCAATAACTCAATTCTAGTTGTCACAGTCCTAAGATTAAGAGCATACTGTCTGTCTCAAAAATAATACATTTAAAAAAATAGAGAAAAAAGTTTTGTTAAAACTATTTGCAGACTAGCTGATGAAGAAAAAACACAGGAAAACTTATGTTACTTTTGTCACACAACACTTATTATAAATTTTAGAATTTCAGTCTTTCAGCCATCATTTCAAACAGGCATCCTATTAATATCATTGAATCTTCATTTAGTTTCATTACCAATTAATAAGTTAATCCAAATGAAATAACTTAGTTAAAAGAAGTTTGTAATATAGGAAATTTTCTTATAATGTTTGCTTCAATAATTGCTGGCTTTGCTAAAATCAGAAATACACAGAAATATCAACCATCACTTAAGGTGATCTTAACCACTTGGTAGTCTGCATATGACTGTTTGTTGTTAGTTTGACTTATATTAATTCTTGCTGACCTAAACCAACACAGAGATACCACAGAGACAGTGCAATGGTTTTTGATGGAAAGATCTTTTATTTTAAAACTCAGTTTGCTTTTAGGCATAAAGTGGGCTAAGATAAGTCATGCAGAGGTTGCAATATTAACATGTCATACAAAACACCCAGAGAGAATAAATGTCATAATATTTTCAATATGGATCACTAATGTATTAAAATATTTATTATATTCCAAATTAAGTCCAGTTAAATCATCAAAAAGCAACAACAAAATGAGTGTAAAAATAGCAGCAGTTGAAAACATTTTTTTTAATCTTTCTTTTTGTTGTTGTTGTAAATCCAGAAAAATTAATAGTTTTGTGCAGCATGAGTAGTGATTCACCAAGGAAAAGAGATTCAAAATGTTCCTAACTTTGAGGAATATTTTCAAGACCTTATAATTTGATTCCTTGCTTTATTCACATCAGTATCCACTGGCACCGCAGCTTATCTGTATGTACAGCAGTGATAATTTACCTCAACTTAGAATTTCAATCATTCTAAATTATTTTAGTTGGTGGATTTACAAAAGAATTCATACACTAAAATAATATCTGGTCAACATTAAGGATGTCTGAGTAAGAATAAGTCACTACCCCAATACCAAGTCAGCAGTTCTATTACCCTGAGGTAAACTGCAAGTAAACATTGTAGAATATAGCCATCAATAACGTATGGCTCTGAAAAGCCATTTCAAAATGCATAATATATATATTTTTTTTTTTAATTTTAGTGTCTGCCCAATACTTCTTGGTGAAATCTCTTGGTTTTGACAGTAAAATTACTGATTGTGGATTGGTATTCTCTAGGGTGATTCATGCTTGCATTAAATTTTTCATTATTTCCTCAAGCTCCCACAGAACATGGTTGTTACAGGCTGACTGTGAGTTTTTCAGTTTTCCTTCTAAGAAAGTTAACTAGGCTTTACAGAGGCTTCTCTGTGAAAAAGATATATTTATCAAATTCCTGTACTTCCTTAGACCTTTACTGAAAAGAACTGACATCAAAAACACCCATATTTGTCAGCACAAGAAATAGCAGCTATATCCTCAGATGACTGCACTGGGCTAAGGAAAGCATTACATGCTACACCATCCAGAAATGAAGCTACATCCTGATGGTAACTATATAAGTCCTTCAGAGTAAGTCAGTGTGGATGTAGGGTCTGCTCTACACCTCATAGCCATAGTAACTGATCCACAGAGGAAAGCAGTTGCTGTACTTCATCTGCTCCATTCTTGTTCATTCTCCTCTCAAACTCCCAGTCCAGAGAATGAAGATTTAGCAGAGCCTCCTTTCCCCATTCATCAGTGGTCTGGGCAGCTCAGATCTGCCTTTGAGGTAGGGAGAAGCAAACGTAAGAATTTGCTCCTGAAAAATATTATTCTCCTAATAGTGAAATAAAAGGGAGTATTTCAGGGACAAAGATGAGCTTTGAAGAATGAAACTTTCACATCTGTCCATATCGTGAGACTTTGATATTGAACTATCTTAGGGTACCTTTGTCTCCGACACATTCAATGCAAATTGTGGATAAGTAAATTCATTGTCCAAGAGAAAGGAATTTTTCTCTGAGGACACCGATCAACTTTTTTCTTCCCAGAAGTACCACGGACACCCAATGTGCAACAAGAAAAATATTTTTTGTAGAATGAAAGCTAATAGCCAAGTTTCTGACAATTTGCTATCAAAATCAGGATTGTATTCCAGATGGATTTCGATACCAGTTGCTATCATCTATACCCAAACAAATTGGTTACAATGTTAGCTCTTACCAGTCTAAAGATAATCCATGACATGCAGCTACTATATTACAAAGTCATCAAGATCCCTGACCGTGCTGAATCTCATTGCTTAGAATGGCCCTTTAGTGGGAGAAGTGTCTGCATGCCCTCAGTGAAACACCAGAGAAACTCAGTCCTAGGACAGAGGGGTCAACCATTAGCTGGAACGCACCTTAGCAAGAATGATGCTGTTATCGTGCAGAGGAAAGATAACTAAGCATGCAGTGGGTTTCTACCATTAAGTATGAGTTAGGTCACAAGATTAGAAAGTCAGCATTTTCTTACAGCTGAGACAATGAAAGTCATGTCTTTCCAAAACAACGGTATCCTGACCTTTCTTTTCTGTTTTAAGAAGATACTAATGATAGGCTTAGACAGATGAGGCTGAAGGGTGGGTGTATATAGAAAGCATTATAAGGTCACCTGCAAAACAGTGTTATTTTAGCTTAAATCATAGATACTTGTAACTAAAGAGAAAGATTAAAACACCAGCTGCTCCTCTATCAATTGTTTTTCCACAAGTTTTGCTGTAATAATTGTATCAAACTAGAAAAAAATCAGATCACCACATTAGCAAAGCAAGCCTCACTATTGCAATAATGGAATATGAAAACAGCATTTTTATTACATCAGGAATTGCAGAGAGCATTTGTTCTCAAGGTAAAATATGCTTAGTGTTTAAATCCTACAGTACAATATAGTAGTTATAAAGCCTTCACAGTATCCAACTTCATAAAAGGCTCAAGGGCAAATTGAGTAACTGTAAATGTGTCTGCTCTGCAGTCTACTGGAATACTAAGCATCATAGGAGACTTTGATAAAATAGATACAGAAAAAAAGACATTTGGGAGGGGGGGTGAAGAAAGAAAAAATAAAAGTCCTCCTTAGAAGCTTGAAACATCAAAAATATTCAAATAACCACATTTTTACTAGAATTCCAAGCCTTCTTTTTCATCTTATTGAAAAGTTTTCCTTCCCCTAAATCTCTGATAAATTCATAGCATGTCGCATGTAACATAATAAAAGCAATGGAAACAGACAATAAATTAAAACAGGAATGTGCCAGCATAGGCAACAAGACAACATGCTTTAAATACACAAGCTTCTTTCAAACAAATTCCATTAATAATGTATAATTAAAAAAAAAAATCACATTTGTTTGTGTATGTGTTCAGAGTTTTAGCTAACTCATCAATATTCCTTTCAATAATAGCAGTATCTCTGTTAGAGAAGTGGTGGCTGTGAATACGTCATTCATGAAGGGCTTCTTTGCCACAGTGGAATGAATTGCATCCTTTTTAATTGGAATAAAGAACAACAAATTCCACTTATGCCTTCTATTTTTAAATGTTTTTGTGCTCATTTTCTATTGCAACTGCAATTTTATCCATTTGTTACGGAGTAGATTTCTTTCATAGTGAAAGAACCATGGTGTAGTTACTTTGGATAATGGACATCCTATCCAGCCAGAATTCTCTGGCTGCTACTTCTTTAACCTTGGGAAGTCAAAAATTTTCTGAATAGGAATTTCCAAACAGATACAATTCATGAATAAACAGTTAGCTAATCCCTTCCCCACTAGTTTTCTAACTATTTGTTTTAATGGCAAGTATCTAGTTTATGCAGAAATGTCCAAGCTATTTTTTTTTCCTTAGTATTTCTATTTTAATACATTGCTATAGAGTTTTAGATAACCATATATTTGCTGTTCCATTATTTTGTTCTGTTTTATATAGTAAGCTTCTAGGTATCTATGTTTTATCCCTTCATGAATCCTGGAGATGAATCCTGGTTTTCCATTTTGAGGAAAGAACAAGATTTGGTTCAGAGTAAAAGACAGGGATTATGCACATGATGAATATGCAAGTACAGATCCTATATACTGCCAAACATCCACAAGGATGCTTTGACTGTTGTATTCTAATAGAGGAAAATTTAAACACAAATGTGTATATATACATACAAGCTTTACTTAGAAATATATGATTTAAAAAAAAAACCAACAAAACAAACAAACAAAAACAAAACAAACAAAACCTAGATGTAAAACTGACCAAAAATCCAATATTCTCTTACATAAGAACTATCAACATTTATATTTATATTTATATTTTGTTCTAAATTGCTAGTAACAGAAAACAGACAGATTTGTGGGTTTGGTTTTGTTTTGAATTTATCGTTCTGCAGAAGCGCTACTGCCTCAACCACTTAAATAAAACACAGGAGACTCATATTCATGTACCTGTTCTAATCAGACAATTAAAAATCTCTTGTATCTTGAATAAGTGCCATAAGCAATACTAAGATATTGTCTACTCTGTGCCATTTCTTTCTTTTGAACTAATATTCTATCTCAGCTCTGAAAATATTTCCAGTCAAAGTTCTAAATCTATATATTAGCATTTCCTGCCAAAAAAAAAGAAAACCAAAAAACTAAGAACAAGCCACTGAATCAAATGAAGTATCTCCAATTTGTTTTTTTGGGGTTTTGGGTTTGTTTTTTTTTTTTTTTAATCTTACACTTTCTATTTCAGGACCTTAATCTATAATCATAAGCTATATGAATATGTATCATGTCTCGGGTGCTGCAGGCTTTGCAATATTTTAATACTTTATTTTTTTCTTTTTCTTGCCTCTTTCTAACATAAAGAATGCCCAGTGGGGATTAGTTTTCTATTGTAATTAAACAGCAAGGCGTTTTTAAAAGTTTTTTTTTTTCCTGCAAACAATTCTGTTTCCTGAGAAATATATTTTTCACATTCATGCTCAATTATATGTGACTACATCACCTATTTGCCAATTTTTAAACAGAGAGACGCAAGGTTTGGATAACAATTGCATCTTAAATTCATAGTTAATATGTATAAACCCAACGAATCCTTTTTGCAATGGAATTTGCAAGAAAAGGACCAGAGACTGTAGAAGTTCATGTATGCAATACTATTTTTCTTTCTACAAAGTTAAATGTATCTAGTCTTACACAAAAATTTACGTACATACTTCTAATTCATTTATAAGGACCTAAGCTCAAGCATTAATAAACTGGAAGAAATGAGACTGGTAGGAAAGGGCAATGGATTATTCTCTATTCTTTCACCTCTTCCTGTTCTCCTCCACAATAGTACATTTATGTAGCACTTAATATTTTCAAAGACCTTTACATCTTTAATGGTTCCTAAAACATCACTTTTAAGAACGTCTGTATGTTGTATATTTCTGTTTTAAATTTGAGGTGCTGAATTTGAACTTCAAATCCATAGGGAAAGGTAACAGGGAAATACTTTCCTTAATACTATACTTCAGAGACCATGGCTCTTAAGAGAAAAAATTGTCTTCCTTTTTGTGTTGCATATGTAACAGAAGTTAGCTAAGGGAATCAAAAGTATGCACAAACTAGATTAGAATAATATTATCTGGCTAGTATCTTGATGATGGGGGTATATCTAAGGTTGAAAAGGCTAAAACTCAATACTAGAATGAATGACAAGACTGTAGACTTTTACTGAAAATTATATCAGAGAAACATACTTAAATTATCACTAAATTAGCTAATTCACAATTATGTTCTAATTTAAAAGTATTGTACAACCACAAGAACCACAAAATGGCTTAGACCTTGGGTCTAACATAGAGATTGGTTAAGTGAATAGCATGAAACTCTATCCTGGATATAAAGAAAAGGCAAATTATTTTTTTTTTTCTTTTTTATTTGTTGCCTCCAGATTTTTTTTGTTAAATGGAAAATGTCAGAATTCTTACACCTTTAAGTATTAGGTTTTCTACTATAAAACTACTAGATAATCCTACTGGAAACACACTATGAGTTATAAATATTGTATCTGTATTTACATCCATTTCTGGTTTACTCAGAAAGAAATAGAAATCATTACAGCAAAGTATATATTCTCCATTTTGATCTTTAGAAATGCATTTTTGAGGTATGTCTTACTCTAGTGTTATACCTCCCATAATTTAACCAAACATGGTAGTTTTATGATAATGGAAAAGTACAGCTATATTAGTCTATGAAGTAACATGTAAAAATGCCCTTTTACTAAATTAGGAAAGGTCCTAAGAAGATACTTTTTTGTTTTAGTACATTTTAAGATAAAGTTTTGCAAATGGTTTGATACTACCTACCTCTGAGCTTTTTTCACTCTATTCCCAATCCTTGGTCATGTGTTCCCATCTGTCCCTCATGTTATATTTTGAATTCTTCCCTCCTGACAGATTAGTCATCCTATGTGACCCTCTGAATGAACATGTAATTACCAGCGCTGACACCAGAAGTTGGAGGTCAGGTAGAACATCCTCTTCCAGTAGCAGCCTAAGATCAACAAAACCTCAACCTGTGGCATCAGGGATAAAGGAGTAAGGCAGAAGAAACACTGAATTCTCTAGGGCATTTGTAGAATCTAACCCAGGGCGGTATGATCATTATAATTATAACTTCTTACATACAAATTATAAACATAAATCTGAACTCTGAAAAGTTTATACACACACACACACACAACATATAAAATGACATATAAAAGTTACACACACACACATACACAAACATGTACATACACACATATGCAAGCTCCTTACATAAAAACAATGATAACTTTCCTACCAGCCGTATTTGTTACTTGGAAGCTAATTAAAATGTTAACACACTATAATGCAGAAAATGTCAGCCTTATCTATATCAACTGTGTCCCAACAAATTTTTTTCTCCAGTATGCCAAGTCAAACGGTCAGGCAGAGGCTCACACATTTACAGTCACTCAGAATTTCCTACCTGCATGCAGCTGGCAGATGTGATGCGAGAGTGAAGGGATGTGCTGCTTCTCTGCATGGACAGCTGGAGACCAGGTTGGATTTCTATCTCAAACAGTGCTACATACTCATAATTGGGCACCTTAGTAGAGCACTAAAAGACCGTTCCATCAGTAACATCAACCAAAAAATGTCCTTAAATGTATTTAAATAAGAAGGGTCTCAGAGATCTGTTGTTTGTTCACCAGTTGAAATACTCAAACTTCATTTTCTTTATGGAGTACTATTATCCCAAACATCAACAACACCCATGGGAAAGCGTGAAATTAACAACACATTCTTCTAAAAGATATTTTGCCACCACTAATTATTATTAGTTTGAGGTGTCTAAACAGCTTTGAAAAAATCGCCTTTATATTGCCAGATATGCCACAATTCACACAAGCAGCCTAGGAGGAGCAGGCAATCAGCTCAAAGTCTCCCCATATCCCAGGCTGGTTCCTAGTTACGGATTCTCTCATTCCACTTGAACATACAGTGCTGATAAATCGGCATTTGAACTCATCAGAGCTGATTCTGAGTGGCTGTGCCAATGATTTAGCAATGAGAAAAGGGTGACATCAGGAATGTCAGTAACTGGAAACCTATCCCTAACAATTTCTGTTTTGATAGGTGGCTGATAATGAAGTTGTTTGCTTAGTTTAAGGAGAATTTCTAAGGAGCATATTCTTTTCAATTTTAATATCTGGAAGTAAAAAAATGGCTGAGAGTCATAAAGCACATTTCAGTTTATTCTTTTCCCTACTTTAGTGCTTCTTTGGTTACACATGTGGCTTCAGAAGTTTATCAAACACTTTTTTTCAAATTTTAACTTTGCAATTATTAATTTTCCCTGTTCATAAATGCAAATACACATATGTATACAGTGTTTCCAGTAGTACATTATTAAGTCTATGTACCTAAATGCCAACTAATACCAATAATTGCAAATGTACACGTATATTGACAGAAATATTGAATAAGAGAAAACATCAACAGATGACAGAGCACAGCCACTAAAAGACAAGAGGCTATAAAGTAGAAAAGCAGAAACAAGTTTAAAAACATTCCACCCTTTTGGTATACCTCCTGGCAATCTTCGTAATGACTATATTTATTCTAAATTGCCTTCACCACACGTGCATGAGAGTTACATTCATCTTCCTGAATTCTCTTTAATCAATCTGAAAGCAACTTTAAGCACCCTATGAATTCTTAGTTGCAAGATACCTAAATGGTTTTAAAAAAAATAGTCAAATACCTATGAGCTGTATGGAGTACTGTATCACAGAGGCATTTCTAAAGAAAGCTATTTGTTTCAGAGTTTTCTTAACTTATTCATCCTAAAGTATTATGCTTATAAGAGTATCATCCCAATCTGTGCCTTTTTATATCATCATATAATATTCTAAATTAGGTTCTGAAAAGTCAAGAAAATGCCTAATGTTTAACTAAAGAGTTAGTAAACTGGATAGCATGAAACTCTTACATTTTCCCTAGATGTTTTTCATAGTCAGAGCACCATTGGTTATTGTTCCCCTGAACTGGCCTAAATCCCACTGGATTTTTTTATGACACCGAAGAGCTCAATAGATGATAACAGGAATGAGCTGTTAAGAAACAATACACTGAAAAGCAAAAAAAGCAGGAATACCTATATAGGATAGAATTCACATAGAGATAAATAAGCTTTTGCATTAAATTATCAAAGTATTATATTCAATATAACTATTGATGGGAGAGAGACGACTATTTCTAAAACATCTGCTTTAGCGACCTTTTTTTTTTATAACTATAATGCAAACATCAAGTTATAAATAAATTTTGAAGAAATCTTTGCTGGGTAAAGCCAATGTTTATGATAAAATACCTGCCTACAATTTGGGGGTTTTTTTATTTGTTTTATTTTGGTTTGTTTTGTTTATTTCTAGATAGATGTGGCTTCAGAATAGAGCATATTCACAGATTTTGGTTAAAATTATGATTGTTCTTGTTCCCTATATCACTAAAAACAATCTCTACATGTATACACTGCCTACTTCAGTTGATCAAAAAACTGTGCCTAAAATTCTTGTAAGGGACTTAATATGCATGACCATTCTTCTTATTTCTCCACAATGCTCAAAAGTATATTTTAATTATAGACTGTTAAATATGTTGACCTACAACAAGAAATTTCACCTTTATTAATCAAGATCAAATAGTTACATGTTAGTGAGAGAAAAAAAAAAGAAGTCATATATAGAAAAGCAGATGGTACCAAGTACAGGATTCTTGGTGGGAATTCCCAGCAAGTACTAGTTGATCTGTTTCACCCAGCAAAGTTTTTGCATGATTACTACTTTTAGTTTTATTAGTCAGTGACTGTTTGTTTTTTTCTTTGTTTGTTTGTTTCAGAAGAAGCATTTGTCTTCCACTCTCTCTGAGATGGTAGGCTCCCTATTCTCCTATTTTGCTCTCCAGTTCCAGTCTCAACACTGTTGGCTCCTGCCTGGGGAACACTATGTCTATCATCTCAGTGCCTCCTCCTGCGAGGGAGGTGCAGGGTCTCTTAGCAGTGCCATTTAACAGTGTGAATTAGAGAGCAAAGACTGCGAATCAGTCAGCATGGTATTTTAGTGAAGCATTTATTTCATCCCATCAGCACAAGGAGAAGGAAGAAAGAAAAACAGTTGTGTGTCCATCTCTCCTATGGCTTTGCACGCTAAAATGTAACATTGCTTTGTCTTTGCCAATATAGTTACACTTCCTAGAGAGGATTCATTTTTTTATTAAATGGTGCTTCACGGAAACAAGTATTTTCATTTGGGAACAGAAACTATGCTGTACACAACATAATTTTACTTATTAAGGCTCTTTCAGCATGAAAGAAAATGAAATTACACAGCTGTTTACATTAAACAGCAGTGCTTCAAATATATACATTTCATTTAACATAAAAAAGGAAAGGGCGGTAAGAAGTTGATAAGTGAACTGAGCGTTGAGTTTATTACTAGGACTTACACAACAGCAAGAATTTTTTACCAGATCATTTGATTATCTTAATTATACTGTCTTGCAAATGTGTAATTTTATTAACTGTGATCCACCATAAATAAAAAAGCAGCAATAAATCTTTGCTTTATGTTTTAAAGAAATCTGATAAAACATCCTTCCTTGATCAAAAATAATATTCTTGGCTTGGAAAAAGAAACCTCGTATAACACGTGATAAACAGCTCTCTTTGGCACTGGAAAAATCTGTTGGAGGCACAGATTACTTCAGCTGTACAACTTTACTTGGATTACTTAAAACATCTTCGAACTGTGAATACTTTTAATCCTTACAGTCTTTGGGTTGAGTTCAAAGAAAGCTCTCTCTTGTTTCCCTTAACCAGCCTAACCTCTAAGGCAGAAAAAGTAAGAAAACAAGTATAGTCCCAAGGAGCCTAAGCATAAGGAAAAAAATCAACTAAAAAAAGACTGATAGCAATATGTCCACAAATAATATCAATCTCTATGCATTTGGTACTGAGTTAGACTCTTAAATTCCCATACTTTCTTGAAACACTCTGATTTTCTTCTTCTTTATGGCATTGGCAACCTTCTAGGTAGAAATTTTCACAAAACATGCTGCAAAACTTTCACAAGAACCCTTATCCTTCAGAAACAAAAGTTTCTGAAGGATAAAACCTCAATTTATCCCAGGCAACCCTGAAACACTTTTGCGAATACAATAAATGTAGTAGTGAAATCTTTTAGGCACAATATGCATAACACAAATTAAAGCTCTTTAGTATAATTTCTTGACTCAAAAACTTTCATCTTTTACAACTTTTGAGCAAGACCAATTTTGCTGAACATAAAGTTTATAATTTTGCCTTCTTTTGTTTTAAAATTGAACATAACCATTAGGCAGCATATCTTATGCTTTTTGGGTTGATTAAAACAATGTCATAATCTGAGATGTTTTGTTAACCAATAAAAAAGTAATTATTATCTAAGATGACTATCGCACATACTGACGACAGAACAAACATCAGTTCTCAATAAAAAAAATTATTTGTAGAAGTTAGGTCTGAACAAAATTCAGTCTGCATTCTTTCACAAAAAGCTGTTTATTTACTTTCCCCTTTCATGGCCACCTCAGCCATATACATAGCTTGTTACTTCAAAAAGTTATAATAAAAATAATTAATTACAATCTTTGTGAGTGATGTAATGCATATCTCATGAAAAAGAGTATATAAATTAAACAAGAGCAGTTACATTATCTAATTTAACTCAATTCAAAATATCACCATATGGAAGATTTTAAAAGTTTTGAGAGTCTCCTAAGTGGAGCGTGGAGGACATCCCACAGCTCCCAAGCACTGTCAAAAGCATAATCGCACAGTAGAAAACACCCAGTTAAAGGATACTCAATCTATTCTCAGAAGTTATCTCAAACTATGTTTAGTATGAGTCTGGGAGAAAAGAACAATCCAGAATTAAACATGTAACATAATAAAAGAATGCTGTCTGCTGGAATGAAAGATAAAGAAATAAATTGTCTGGTCTTGCTGAAGATCACAAGAACTGATGCAAAGGTGACTGATGCATAAAGCTCAGTATCTTTTGGGAATGCTGAAAGTAACTTACTTTCTGTAACTCCTTTCACTTTGGTGGTGCATGTGTGTATATGATTCTGTTCCAGAAGTCATACCTTGACACACAGTTATACTCTAACAGTACATTAAAAACAGGTGCATTATAGTGTTTATAGAACTGCCTCAAGTATTTGCAAAGAACGGAAATGCAACCCTTTGCTTTGTGGCAGCCTCTGTGACAGCCTACGGTAAACATTTATGGACCACCAGTGAATTTTTGGGATGTAAAAACAATGTGTTACAGTTCCTCAGCTAACTCAAATCGGTTTAAATGTATTGATTTTAGTATTTCAAAGTATGTTAGCATCATATACTGTTCCCTAAAGCCATATCCACACTAAAAGAAAATACTAAAGAAGGCACTGGTTTAGAGTGTTAAGTACACCTCTCTTCAACGGAGCAGTGTCCTGGTCCTACCTACATGCTTCGCACATTTTATAAGTTAAAATAATTACACTAAACTGCAACCCTACATATATTTTAGAACATATCTTGGTTTAATCTTGCGGATTAACTGTCAATGCTAAAGAATTTGGTTTTGAGAAGTTGACGAGTTTATAGTTTTACTCGACTTCACAATGAAAGGAGTTGATTTGGAGTTGGGAATGTAGCAGGTTGAACAGCATATTCATTACAATATGTTCTTAAAACAATTAGAATTAGAAATAGGGGAGGTTTTTTAGATTACTTAAGTTATCAATATGAATCCTCTATTGCACTTACAGGAAAAATACGGGGTTTTGTTTTTTTTTCTTTTAAAGAAAAAAAAAAAGGCAAAGAGAAAGACAGAACTGCCTAAGTAAACTTATTAACAACTCTACAATAGAATTCAAATCCTCATACCTCTTAAAGTTGTAACTTCTTTTTCATACATTCCTCCTGCAACAGTATGCTACCTATCTTACTTTCAAAAACTTTGTTGTCAGGTGTCTGTGGCTCATACACATACTAGGGAAAAGAAGGCATCTGTACTAACGTAGTGAAAATTTGTAAACAATGAAAACAGGACCAAGTTCAGTTTAAGTTTTTCATAAAAATAACAGAAAATGGAACTAGAAGGGACCTGCAGAGGTAATCTAACCCTCTTTTACCCAAATCTAGATAAATTTTTGTGATACTAAACACCATATGTGTTAAATAATAGAACTTCATAAGCTCCATGGAAACATTTATATTCATTAAATCATGCAGCATGGCCCAAATCACTCAAGTAAGTGTACAACTTTAGGAAATGATACTTATACCCTAGCATTCCTGGATCTTTAAATAAAGTCTTGAGCCTATAAGCTTTTCCATTTAGTGTCTAATGGACTTCAACTCTCATGGACCTGTACATAGTCCAAGGCATATGGAAAAACAAAAAACAGACATTTTCTGACAACAGGTGTTTAATAATTGAAGTGACAGCAGCATATGTGCACAAGTCTGTCATGTAGTCAGAGCAGACACTTGACTGGGGAAGTTAAACATTTGGAGAAAAATGCAAGTGAAGCATTCACTGCAAGCATGAGAAAGTGTAAAAGCCTTCTCAGATTGCCAAAGGCTGCTGAAGCCCTATAACCAATGCTATACACTGCACTGACCTATGTATAGACATCTTCTCATTTAAAACACAATGCATTTATTTTTCAAACATGCAAAACCAACAGCTTATTAGTTGAAATTACTACTGACTAGACACAAATGTATTCAGAAAGCAGTCATGTAATGTACTTTTACTTTCTGCTACTAGTTATACAAGACATGACTGCACCAAAAGCTGCAAATATGTCCTTTCATGAAAATAAACAGAATTTAAACACTTTTTTGTTTCAATGTTTTGTGACTTTGTGGGGGTTTTTATTTTATACTTTTTTAACTTGTTAGCAGGGCATCAAAATATCAAGAAAAAGAACACACTTTTCTTGTCCCTTGAATCACCAGTTCATTGTTTTTCTTTCCCCCAAAGCTCAGCAATTTTAAGAAATAATGCTTTTGTCTTTTTTTTTCTTTTGTATATATATATAAAAAAACCAACTAACTTGTATGATTACAGAGAAGACCTTAAAAATTTAAGTCTAAAAAATCAGAACCAGAGGAAAACAAAACAGTATCTGGATATTTCTGTAAAATACATTCTCCTTACACACATGTGCAACTGAGTGCAGAAGTGACTACATGGAATTTTACAGTTTGCACTATAAAAGGTCAGATAATGTAATATTCTCCTTTAATTTCATAGATTTTATTAAAACTAACCTTTAATTAAAAAAAAAAAGAAATCATCTAGTCTCATAGTGACCACTGTTATTTCACACAGTTATCTAGAGAAAGTTATTTTTCAATTAATCCATATAAAGTTTTATTACTAAAAGCCAAGTATCAATTGAAGACACTGTTTTCAAAAACCAAGTTTGTCCGAATCCATTTCCTCTGCACTATTAGATGAAAAAAAGCAACAATAACTGTATTTTGATCATCTTGCAAGATGACAGCAGTCTAATTAGGAGGATCAGGCAGGAAAAGATGACACCACAAGAATATTTTTTCCACATGTAAAAAGAAAAAAAAAACCCGTGGTCATTACTGGGTATATTACTACTTAATGAGATTTTAATTACTGAATCTGACAAACTTTCCTTAAGTGAGTTACTTTCAATTAAGGGGAAAAAAAAGAGAGAAGATATGCTAAAATGTTAACATTATTCAATATATGTAGTAAGAGATTATAGAGTCTGCATTGTAATTACTTCCCTAACTTCATCCTAGTTGCACTTATCAACAACTAAGTCTTTTCAATACTGCTGACAGGAAGATTTAATTAAATGTATGTATAGCAAAAGCATCATATAAAATGCTTTCAAAGACCTTGCCAGTAAATATAAAGTTATGGAATTATTTTTTTCCAGATTTCAGGGAAATGATGAAAAATATAAGGCCATCTTCATATCCTTTGATTTTAACAAATGATTGAATAAGCTAAATAGGTCATGCAAGCTCTCTACACACTATATTGAATCTATTCTAACTACATATTAAATTCTGAAACTCTTAAAATCTAAGTAAACAGCCTTTAATTGTTAATCACAAGTATAGTTATTTTTTTACTGTAGAGGAAAAGACTAAAAGGACAGAAAAGGCTAATTTACGACTGCATAGATCTCACATAAACTGAGATACCTACAGACTGACAAATTCTGAAAAGTCACTTTTACCAACTGAAGTCTACCAGAATACTAATACTGATTCTTGCAAAGAGAGAGTCCAAAGTAAATGTTAAAAATTGCATTATGTTATCATGTATATAAGATTCAATTTATATTAGGATAAATTCTTACTGTGAAAAGCAAAGCTACTGTGATTCAGTCCTTAAGTATTTCTGGACAAATTTGTTTATCTTCTGAACTAAATATATTTAAAATTCTGGATTTCAACAAGAATTGGCTGCAACTTAGTTTATTCATAGACTCGGTCAAGGCATCAGGCCTTATATAGGAGTAATTCTCAGACCATGCAGAAATGTAGTGGTAGAACAAGAGATACAATATTAAACAATACTTGACCTTCTTAGAGCAAATTTTGCTGAGCTATTCATTTTCCAACAGAGCTAAAATGCATTGTCTGTTTTCTGGCAACACAAAGAGCTGTTTACAGTAGTAAGGGTTTGTAGTGCAATAATCCTAAAAATATATTCTTTAAATCTCAGGAGAGGTTATGAGGACCATGTAGCAACATGAAACTGGCTATATAGCATTTGAGATTCTGCTAAAGAGGATGTGAATTTAAATTTTGCCAAGAATTATTTTTTTAATTCCCCCTACCTTCAAGTTACCTATCTTTTTCAATTAGTCATATACTATTCATTAGGCATAAAAGCATAAAATATTTTGAAACACGACCAAACACCAACTCTCTATTTTTATTTCCATTGAATATAACTAGAAGTATGAAATATTTCCACTACCAGAAAAGTGTATACCGACTAATTTGACACAGTAATACTATGGATAACATCCATATAGTAAACATTGTACGTTAATTGAATCTATTTTCTTAAGTATCATCTATCCAGTATTAGTGAAAAACTTCCATCTGATTTGGGAGTAGCCCAGGGTCCTAATGAAAATAAATATTTTACCCTCCCCCAGCAACTACAAAACAAACAGAAGGGTCACAAGTAGTTTATACTGTACATTTTCTCTCTTATAGTAGGTGCTAGGATCGATACATATTCTCTGGTAGCAGGAGTTCACATTATTATCCTACTTGTCCTAAAGCTGAAAACAAGGCCATACCTCACTTCTTTCCATGAAATGATTTCCTGATTACTGGTGCTCATCATTCTCTGAAAACTAGTGTCCTAAAAACTCATGTACCTGAATGGCTCAAAGCAGAACTATACGTTATCTCCAACAAGAACACGAACTATAAGTATTTTTGTTGCAGCACTTTCAGCAGTTCCTTGACAGGCTTGAGAGGTGGGCCTGTGCAAACCTCATGAAGTTCAACGAGGCCAAATGCAAAGTCCTGCACCTGGGTCACGGCAATAGAACAAACATAACTACAGGCTAGGGGATGAGTGGCTTGAGACCAGCTCTGAAGAAGACTTGGGAGTGGTGGTGGACAAGAAGCTCAACATGAACTGGCAATGTGCGCTTGCAGCCCAGAGTTGGGGCTGTTCAGCCTGGAGAAGAAAAGGCTCCAGGGAGATCTTATAGCAGCCTTCCAGCACCTGAAGGGGCTACAGGAAAGCTGGGGGAGGGACTTTTTACAAGGGCAGTTAATGACAGAACAAGGGGAAATGGCTTTAAACTGGAAGAGGGCAGGTTTAGATTAGATATTAGGAAGAAATTATTTACCGTGAAGGGGGTGAAACACTGGAACAGGTTGCCCAGAGAGGTGGTAGAAACCTCATCCCTGGAAACATTCAAGGTCAGGTTGGACAGGGTTCTGAGCAACCTGATCTGGTTGAAGATGTCCTGCTGATGGCAGGTGGATTGGAACTAGATGATCTTTAAGGTCCCTTCCAACTCAAACCATTCTATGATTCTTAGGAGTTTGAGGATACTTTGGGAAATGTCTATCTGTCTTTGCTATTTTCACTGGTCTTTACTGTGAGCTGATGAAAATTCATACAGCATGTGAAGAAAGGAAAAGGAAAAGGAAAAGGAAAAGGAAAAGGAAAAGGAAAAGGAAAAGGAAAAGGAAAAGGAAAAGGAAAAGGAAAAGGAAAAGAAAAAGGAAAAAAGAAAAAGAAAAAGAAAAAGAAAAAGAAAAAGAAAAAGAAAAAGAAAAAGAAAAAGAAAAAATTATCCTCCAGTTAGTTTTCCAGAGTGTTACCTTATCAGCTTATTGGAAAGAGCAGGTACACACCTGTGGCATAATCAAGGGAACCAAGCTTGTACCCACACTGTGCCCTTGATCAAGGTGAAGCAACAGGAGAGGGGGAATACAGAAGTATAAAGAGTGCATTCTGTTTCTGTTTGCAAATTTTATTAGGAAAGCTGCTGTATATTTTACAATAATCAAAGACTAGAGTGGTTTAAATTATTTCAGCTACGGATGGAATTTGGGTATCAGAACAATACTGATTCCAGCTTTTCCTTGTGATATTTAATTTTACTCTAAGCTTGAGAGCACCTCCATCTACCAAAAATTAATCTTGAAAACTAAATGAATCAAATAAATGAAGCAAATAATTCTACATTCGTGGAGTCATATTAATAACCTAATTTCATTTTATAGAAAAATGATATTCATGTAAGCCCTTTCTAGAAAAAGAAAATAACAGTTTCTTTAAAAGTTTTGCATTACAATCTGAAAGAGAAGAAAGACAGATAACTAATGTATTCTCATTTAGTGACTGTTTTATAACAACTTTTATATAAGACATAGAGTATGATGGGATTTTTTTACCCTCAGTGTTCATGTACATGTGTCACACTTTTATTTTCATCCAGTAAATGTTCTCTACCTTAAATGAAAGCCTAAGAGGTTAACACACATTCTATTTTAAGTCTCTTTCTATACTTCAGAAAGTCATAAAAAGAATTAATGAAAACTGGTAGTAGTATTAAACTTGCTGTATACTTTCAGACAGGTCTTTGCTTGCTCAACAAGACTGTACTAGGTCTGCTGTTGTTGTTGTCGTCATTATTATTATTATCATCATCTTATTAATAGATGGGCAACAGTTCCATGGAGGACAAATTAAACTAAATTATATTTTTATGTTTTCCTTAAAGTAGTTTCCCAGGCCTAAGTCTTAGTATCTAAACACACAGCCTCACTTTTTAAAAAGTGGTCAATAACTAAAACAAATGGCACCTCCAGGTCAGGTATAAGGCTCATATTTAACCGCATTTACTATACTTTTAAGTTTCCTTCCATTTCTCAAATGTTTTCACTTTCACTGAGACAAAGAGTTGAATTCTGCTTTGAAATGTGAATATTAATTACTGACAAAAGCAAAGACCATCCTTCCATCAAAACTGATTCAGCCGAGTCCTGAATTATCCTACCACTAATGCAAAGTTTTGTATTTGTAGTCAAGGAAGAAAGAAATTCTGATTCTTGAAAAAATGTAATTAATTCTATAATTTTGACACCATATTATTAATATGCCTCTTTTCAAATACAGCACAATTCTATTTGTTTTCAAGAACTGATTGCGAAAACAATTATGCTGCAAAAAATCAAGAACTGCTTTACTCTTCTCCCTAACCTCCTTCTTAACTTAATCCTTGAGAGGAAACATTGCTATGAAAAAAAAATTGTCATTTATACAAATGGAAGAGTAACAATCTCTTTAAAAGCACTAAAAACTACAGAGATAATAGAATCTGGATTTGTCCACAAACACTTCTGCTTCATTCAGGTGGAGAAGACTACAACACTTTTCATTCCAGTCCTCAGTTCATGAGGTCTCTGAGACTGTTACTGGGTATAGAATAATCTGGATTTGTTGCAGTATTGTTTTTACAGTTATGAAGATTGAATTATTTTTATTTGCAAAATTAAACCAGAATTTACTATCACAGAAAAAAAATAATTTGGATGCATACATTATATGATGTGTGACTATGTGTGACTATTTCAGCCATACTATGATGGCTGAAATAGTATGGGTTGTGTGACTCACCACATTTCTAGAAGCTGAACTTTGCAATAAAATAAATAAACTTATCATATAATAACCTTAGGAAAATAAATTAAATGAAGAATTTATTAGAGCAATATATGTGTTTTATTCTTCCTGTATATCTGAATTAATCTTTGCCTTAAATGAATAACATGTAAAGGTGCTGCAGCATTTAATTTGCCAATTTCTAATAGCTCTGAAAGAGTTTTTAAAAAAGAGTAATTCTATTGTAAAAACAGTAATTATGCATATTTACTATAGCGTCTCTTATTTCACTAAAACATTAACAACTGAAGAGCTGAGAATTGTTTTATTTCTAGAGTTTATACACTGAGTTCTTATTATCTAAATCTCTTGGAAACTACAAACTTCATACTAACAAAGATTTCTTTGCTCTTATAGTAAGGAACTATTTATATTAAAGTATCCTTTACAGTCTTTAATTATTTTTTTTATTAATCACTATGTTTCTTTCAAAATTAATTCCACAGAATAATTTGTTGTTTGCTATTTGTCTTAAATTTATGCTTGTTAAAAAGATTATGCACAAGTGTGCACATAGATATTCAGAGTTTGATTTAGCAAGAACCCACAGCTCCTAGAAACTTGTAAAAGACACACCGATTAATTTTATCATGAATGTGTGGACAAAAATGTCACTGGAATTCAGCTTTTGTAAATGTTTTTGAACACATAGAAGCTAATAGCAAAAGCCATTTGTTTCAAAAAGTAGTTTAATGAATTTGGTAAAAAATGTAATCCAGTTCTAACTACTCTATAAAATCCATTCATATTGTTCAGAACAGGAATTACTGACGGTTTATGTGCTACAGAGAGTATACATGAGAAATAGAAACTCTGGAAAAATAAGTTAAAAGACCCATGTAGAGACTGGACCAAGTATGACTGAATCTCTGCGTCACAAGTCAAAGTTGTACCAGAGATTATGCTGTAAATGATAACACTTGGTGATGATACAGTAACAGCATTAACACCAAGAAAAGCAATGAGGCAGTAAAACACAAAATGATTTACATAGCAAAGGAAAATAAGCAGGTTATACAAATCATCATAAAGAAATTAATGGAGACTGGAGGAAAAATGTGAAGGAGGTTAATGCATTGTTCATACTACAGACAGATACTGGAAGACAGAAAAATCTATCTGGGAACTAAAGCAAAATTCACACTGTTTTGCATAGTGCATACAGCAGTAAAAAAAATAATAACAAAATTCTGGCATGAGTAAATAACAATATTGAACATTCTCCCTCCTGTTCTGTTTTAGAGCCCTAAGAAAGAGTAGTCAAGTAAAATAGAAAACACTGTGTTCCAGTTTATGCACATTAAAATTAAAATTATAGAAATAAATATCAGAAAGAAGATAATTTCTGAAGACAGAAATTAGAGGTTTTTCACTAATTAAAGTTTAGGAAAGGAAATAGGATATTTTAAAGATATTTTCATTTTTTTCTAGAAATCTTTGAAATTAAGTGTACTTACTAGAAGATGCTCACAAGACATCCCAGGGATTAGCACTGATGAACAGAAAAATGGGAACACTGGAAGTGCACTGGTAGCCTTGCAGTTATATGTGCTGGTTAACAGAGATTTTGATACTTTGCATGCATTGGCGGGGGGGGGGGGGAAGGTAAAAGAAATAGCCTAATAATTCAAGATCTTGCCAAGACACTATACAATGCAAAGTTTGAAAAATATAGAGAAATGAGCTCCAATCTATGCCATCCTGTAACCATAACTAAACCTGTCTCTAGCAGAAAAGTTCCTCCAGCTACTGTGTTTTTTTACACCATAAAAGGTCTTTAATGGTTGCACATAGTTATGAAGAACTACCTTCAGCCTGGCCCGTCTAGAGTGAACTACAGCACACAAACACAGGATATACCTTTGAAAGCTTGATAATAGGTAGTAGAACTGTGTTCATTTGATTACCTTTAATGCCCTCTACTGTGTTTCCTCATGGCACAGGATCAGTCATGAGGATAAGTTTTTGGATATGTAGCAGATGCCTGGAATCGAGCACTGGGGCATAAAACAATGAAATAATGGGAACAGTTTCCCAGAGGATTTATAGAAGTATCCAAAAATAGAAAAATAAGACCTGAATTAAACTACAAAATAGAATAGTCGAGTAATCCTCAGACTGTCTCTAATAAAATATACTTTAAAAGTAGTAAAAATAAGAAGAAATGTATGTCAATGTTAAAAAATCTTACTCCTTCTTGAAGACCACCTCTTATACATGCATATACCACTTCACTATTCTGTTTCCTGTATCACTTGCTCCTCTGAATCTCAGACAAATCCTCGAAATGCACTATGAAATACTTAAAATACATTTGCTTGAACATCGTTTGATTGCAAGCCATTGTAATTCATTTAAAAACGCTAAAGATTCAGGTTAGATTTTTATTTTTTTTAAATCCAAATCACTGCTATCCCAGTAATTTCCATTCACTTGTCTCCAGCACTTATTAAAATACATAATATAACAATTCAGTTTCCTATTAGCATTACCATATCAAACCTCTGTCTGAGGGTCTGATTCACGAGTAATCAGCAGATAATAACTCTGTAAGAGTCAGCAAGACCCTGTTAAATTGGTGCAAATTAGGAAAATCAGCCTACTCCAGTCTGGTCTTTTAAAACAAGTCTCAAATATTTTTTTTTCTTTTCAACTCTCTGAAGCTCTAGGGAAAGTACATATCAGAAGACTAAGTCTGGCTTCCATTAGAGCATAATAAACATGAAAAATCTCCATATGTTGAAGAAAACATAGGAAATAAAAAATTGTCAAAAATAAAGCAGAAATGATTGAAACTTACTTGCACATATTTAGACATATAAGTAATCTGCATAACTGAAAAACAAAGTGTTCCATTATTTTCAGTGAACGTACTTTAGCAAAGAGTATGCTAATACAGACTGATTCCAGATTATAGAATCAAATACAGCAGCATGTAGAATCATTTATTTATCATTTCCATAATGTCAAAATACTCAAGGAAGAAAAATTAAACCTAAACAAATAATAATTCTGTGAATTTTTATACACTGACTTTGACATCAGTGGGAGAAATGTGTACCATGTCATCTTCAGCATTTTGTTTACAGCGTATTTTTCCAAGATTGAAAGGATCTTTCCATTAATTTTTCAGTGTCTAAAAAAATGAACTAGAAAGAACAGGGTTAACTGATTAACAGTTAAACCAAGAAACTTCCTGCTTTCTACTGGCTAATAGCTAATGAATGCTTAATTAAATGTAAAAAATCATCCCCATAGGAATGATTCAGATGAACATTGGTCTTGCGATGAAGCTAAACTGGCTAAAGATAAATTTAAATAATTAAGATTCACAAGAAGTTCATGAAAATTAGAATGGGTAGTGTCCTCCATTCAACATCTGAATGGGAGGTTTCTGGGGAGAATATAACAGAGTATTATGTAATTGAATCAATCATAATTTTTTACTTCTGACTAAAATAATGTGCCAAGTGGTTCTCGGATGAATCCATATGTAGCTTCAAGTATTTATCTCTTTTATTTACAGTAGGGCTCACATGGCTGATGAAAGATGAAAAAGAAGTTTGAATAAACAGCATTGGTTTCTGCTCTGCATGTACATACTAGAAGAAATGTATCATCTTTGCAGAAAAACAGGTGACTGTATCAACTGACTAAATATCGGAGGAAGGGAGAGAGAGAATTGCCTCAAACCATTCATGAAGTATATGAAACTGTCATTAATGAAGCTTAGATTTGTTATGGAATGTTGGGAAGCTGCTAGGGCTAAAGGTCCATAAAGGAGTTTTGTCAGGTTCCCTTCTGAATGAGGTGCCTCTTGCATGGCTTCTCTTTGCCTTTGTGGAACTGAATGTTACTGTCTAAAACGGTCCTACGCTCGTAATGTTAAAAATAAAGAGGTTCCACAAAACCATCGTTGCTTAGACCTCAGTCATTTTTCTCTGCATTTCCAAACTTTCTCTGTTGAAATTAGGATATAATTTTGAAAGGTCCCCAAACAGTTCCATATATATGATAGCCACATACATTATAAAATAGTTCATCACATCCAGACCTAAAAATAAAATCATTGCCTTTAAGTCAAGTAATCATTAAGTCTTCTCTCAAAAAGTGAAAAATGCTTCTTTGTGTATGAAGCCTCCCTTACTTAATTATGTAACATGGTTTTTAGTACTACATTGTAAATGAAACTCTGCTACAACACTACCTGCTTAACTTTTAAAATTAGAACTGATAAAATTTATCTCTAGACCAAAAATAGTCCATACCTCTGAATCCTAGCAATAATATACAGATAAGAAAATTCTGAAATATGTAAAAAAAAAACAGTGGAGTTGAAGAAGATTGTTTCCTTCTTGCATTAATTAACTCAATACATGAATGGCTCTTGGTTTTAGAAGAGGTTTTAAGATTTTAGTTTCATACCTGCTTTATGTGGACTACGATACTCACAGCATTTTTTAATAAAACTTCAAGTTTATGCCCAAATCCATGTTCCAGTCTTTCCTTGCCTGCTCTGTCAAATGCACAGTCCAAATTAACTGCCAACTTTATTTTTAGAAATGACTATAAAACAATTCTTTAGCTGATGGTAATTGACGAGATCTCTACCATATGAGCTCCCACACCAGAAAAGGTTAATAAATATTTGAGGCATATTCTGAGATTTTTAAAATTAGAAGAACCTGACTTCAAAATGCTATGTAACATATAACTTTTAATATTTAAATTTTGTCTCAAAGTATTCTGTAGAACCTGCCTTCAGCTGAAGGGTATTTGCTTAACTTCATTTCTTAGTAATATAACACTGCATGGTCATGGCTTTGAATTATGGTACATTTATAAAAGTCAAACATCAGAAAAGAAAATTAGTCCTCCCTGTGATCGTAACATAAATTTAAAAGTGGAGTCAAATTTTATGGGACTGAAAATGATGTGGCTATTAATTTAATACAACTATTTTGTAGAAATGACAAACATACCATGCAGTCTGCCTGACTGCAGCCCCACCAGTCCTCTCCACCATCAAATGAACAGGTTATTTCATTTGATCTACCAACATATTTCAGAACAGAAGGCACAAATATACACTACACTGAACAGAAGAAATAAATGTGCTTCCATATAATAGAATCTGTTCTAGAATCATTACATTACAGGAAATGTTTTATTACTTTAGACAAAGTTCTCAGTCAGCATATCAGGCATGTGCAGCACAATACAGTAAAATAAATTAAAATTCATACAGCCATGTACAGAGAATCAAACAAATAGAAAAATAATCTCTGATGGTCAAAAGGAGAATTGCAGAAGTCAAATACTGACTTCTGACATTTTACATCTAAAATAACATTTTTTCAGCAGTGAGTTGGACTCAGTCCATAGCTCCACTGATTTAAATCTGGATGTGCTGTTTTGCAAACACTGAAGGAAACCTAGCTCCTCCCTAGAGATTAGAAACTGTCTTTAAAACATTAAGTAAGCACATGAAAAGTGTGGTAGGTTGAATATTCATTCACAATCTAGTTGAAATACAGGTAAAATTTAATTCTAACATCACCACTTTTTTATTTGTCTTTTTTTTTTTTAAATATACACACTTATAAATGTCAAAACACAGCAGAACTCCTACTGGAAAGAGATGAAAACTGAAGAGCTCAACTGTTACTTTCTCAAGACTAATGCAATGCAACATCTCCCCTCATTCTTTGTTAAATCTGTCAAAAACTTGGATCAGGGAGCATTTCCTAGCCAGAAAATTGAAGCTACACAGATAGGAAGAGATGGTAGAGAAGAAACTGGAAGGTTTCTGCTAGTAAAATTAGGCCAGCAACAAATTATTACCCCCCTTGCCCAAAGCAAGAATGACACAGGAGCTGTGACTCAGATATGTGTCCAAATTTTGATGCCTCTAGGGCATCTCATGAAACAATGCAGTTCAACTTTTGCACTTTATGTGCTTAATAAAGGCAATACAATGTTAGAATCAATAACTGGGAGAAAGTCTATAAAAGTTCAGACTATTTTAATGTATATGGATGATCCCTAAGGGCTATAATAGACAAGTAATTTGCCATTTTGTTTCTTCTTCTGAAGTAAAAGAACAAAGTGGCGTACAATTCACTGGAAATCTACTGAGTTTCTTGAAACTGAAAAGATTTACCTATTCTAAGATTTTTGAGGAATTTAATTGTCAAGAACAGTGAGGATGTACTTTCTATTCACAGAGATTGTCAAGTTGAGAAGCTCAGTAACAAATCAGAAGTGAACAGGGAAACTTGTCAAAAGAGCTGGATTGTTGGATAGAGGTATTGTTTGATAGAAACAAGAGAGCACCCAGAAAGGAGGAAAAATTATATTTGAAAAGATAAAGAATATTAACACGCGCTTAATTAAAATCTACGAAATAATCTTGGTAGATTAAAAATTGTGATTTTTATGTTCTCTCTTTTTAGAAATTTATTTATTTATTTATTTTTAAATACACATTCCTTGTGGAAGAACCTAATTTGGTAAGTTAACATTTTCCTTATAAAATATTTCAGGGACTATATTTGCCATGTTTAACTATACTAAAATCAATATACAAATTACATCTTTTACTTGTTCAGGATAAATAATATTTCCCAGATCTCCCAACACCTGAAATAAAGTAACCTAGCTGGCTTGAAATAAAGATGGCTTGGTTGTTAAACAACACTGACTGCAAGACTCCACATTATTGTAATTGTACATCTCTTCAAACACCTCTTCTGCACCTTTGTGTGTGTGTCTCTCTCTCTCTAAAACTGCAGCTGATTCATTACATAGATCCTTTCCATACATGAAGCGGACTCATGCCACTGATGATCCGTGTGGGACTTGCAATTCAGTACAAGCCAAGTTAAAAGTTGCTCATCCAGATTTTGTCTTAAAAAATCAGCTCTCCCTTCATCTCAGAGTGCTTCACTTCTGCATAATCCCATGTTAGCTGCATTCAGCCAAAACTGAGAGATAGTCAGTAACTAAACACTTCTAAAAATCAGTTCAAAGCCTCAGCTTTAAATGTAAACCACTCTGTTTTAGGACTGTTTTATTTACCACATTTGTATTTTATTTTAAAGCATCTTCCCAGACACAGCTCTATAACCATCTTGGGAACTGAAGAAAATAGAATGTTACACAATACAAAATTAATTCAGAATTAGCTTTTTCATTTCGGTTTCTTTTTGGTTTTAAATCGCCTCATCTCCTACCTCTGTCCAGAACTTTATCTCTTTTTCTCAGTAGAAGCAATTCAACCCTTCTTCAAGACTCTGAGTTTAGCTATATAGGGATCAGTTTAATTGCCTCTGAATAACTTCTGAGCTGACACACTAACCCCTTTGGATGTCAACTCAGAAAGAAAGCAAAACTAACAAACAAAGCAAACCTCACAGAATCTGACCACAGGTCCATCCTTCAGTGTGATATCCTATAGATACTGAGCAGAGTCCTGAAAAAGGTGTTAGAAGCTGGAATGTCCAATTCAAGAGACCCAAAAAGTGTTCTTTTTACCCTTTAAAACAAAGTTTAAAGATTGAAATGCTGTTGAAAAGTCAATTGTGACAAAGGAGATTTACCTACAGATGTTTTAGTGCCTACCATGAAAAAAATTATTAATTGATCCCACCTGAAACAGACAATATCCTTAACCGTCTCTGACCCCCATTCTCCCATGATTTCCACCAGTCTGCATAATTCTATAGTTTTAAGTCATAAACGGGAAAACAGGAGCCTAGGCATGTAGGTAGTGATAGTATTTTATCAGAAAAACTAGTATGTTCAAAAATACAATCTGCAGGAGAGTGACATTTGGAAATATTTACTTTCTATAGACAGGAGATGCAGGTAAGTATAACACAAGTTATATAATAGTCAAGGTAAGTAAGCTTTTGCATGTTGAAGAATGGGAAAATTTTGTTTCTTAGGGATGGGACAGTAAAGTCTTTCTTACAGTAATACATTCTCTTAAGGAATTGTAAACTTGACCATGGTTACTTTTTAATTATAAAGCCCAACAGAAATTGAATAGTTTCATGACAGTCCAGCTTAATTGTTGTTTCCGTTGAATTTGGGGTAATGGCTTAACAATTTATTTTATTATTCAGTATATCACTGAGTTATATACTCAGTGAGAGTCCAAAAGTAACTGAGTCAATTGGCCAGAGAATCTGTGCAAGCTCTGTCCCTGAAGGTTTTAAAAGACTCAGATGGATAAAGACCTGAGCAACCTGGCCTGATCTCAGACCTGACCCTGCTTTAAACTTGAGACCTCCAAAGGCCTCTTTGAACCTGAATTATCCTACAAAAGAAATCTGAAAAAAATCAAAAGTATTACTTGACTCAGCCAGCTTCAGCTCATGACTAAATTCTTTGTGTCAACAAAACCACTTAAATTTGAAAAAAAAAAAAAATCTATTTTGGTCAAAAACACTTCAATATTATTCTACTAACAATTGTAGCACAGGAAATCCACACCAATTATGTATCTCACAGTTAGCTGCATTTCCTCACAGGCCTCTCTTCAAATCATGCTGCTTAACCATATCATTATTATAAAAATATAAAGATGCATTGTGCAGAACAGTAATACAACAAGCCACCTCTTTTTTCGCTATGAGATAAATTACTCTTCTATAAGGAATTCTTGCTGATATTTTCAAACTTTGATATATTCCATTTAAAATCAGTAATTTTGGGAATATAGTTAGCATAATTTTATCTTGTTTCTGAAGAGTTTCTCAAAGAGTATTCCAATAGTTTACTTAAGCATCAGGTTGGTTTTCTTTTTAACACCGTTGTAACTCATATTTAGGGGATATATAAAAGAATAAAAAGAAATGTGGCCAGTAGGTCGAGGAAGCTGATTTGCCCCCTCTGCTCTGCTTTGGTGAGCTCCCCCCTGCAGTACTGCACCCAGCTCTTGGACCCCCAGCACAAGAAAGACATGGATCTGTTAGAGAAGGTGCAGAGGAGGGCCATGAAAATGGTCAGAGAGCTCAGACACCTCGCCTATGAATTGGGTTTGTTCAGCCTGGAAAACAGAAGGCTCCGCAGAGACCTTATTGTGGCTTTTCAGTACTTAAAGGAGGCCTACAAGAAAAATGGACTGTGGTGGTTTAACCACAGGTAGACCATGTGGTCCTGCACTCACTCCCCCACCTGGTGAGATGGGAAAGGAATCAAAACAAAGAGGTACCGATTAGGATGAAGGACAGGGATGGCTCCTTCACCAGTTATGGTCATGGGCAAAACAGACTCAATTGGGGATGAAATATCAATTTAATTGGTTGCCATTCATCTGAGTAGCACAGTGAGACATAACAACCACATCTTAAGACACCTTCCCCTACCCTTCCCTTCTTCTGAGGGGACTCAAATCATTTTGCTCCCGATGTCTCCACCTTCCCCCTCTAGTGGCACAGGG
>NW_010327937.1:0-3643 GCF_000700745.2 Antrostomus carolinensis
TCCAACACCCACCATTCTGTGATTCTGTGATGCTGTCAAGTTTGGAAAGAACAGAGGACTCCTGTTGCATGTGGATAAGCATAAGAAGGAGTATCATTGGTGAAAGGGGACCCAAAAATCTGTCCTGCAATGCTTTCCTACCATATAGCTATCTTCACAATCTGCACTGGTTTTGGCTAGGACAGTTAATTTTCTTCACAGTAGCTGCTATGGGGCTATGTTTTGGATTTGTGCTGAAAACTGTGTTTATAATGCAGAGATTTTTTGTAACTGCTGAGCAGTGCTTAATTAATTAATTCCTTGTTTTGCTTGCAGCTTGCACATGTGGATTTTGCTTTATCTATTAAACTGTCTTTGACTCAACCTACCAGTTTTTTAACTTTTACCCTTTTGATTCTCTCCCAAACCCCACTGGGGGGTGAGGGGGGGGCGAGCAAGTGTTTGCACCATGCTTAGTTGCCAGCCACGGTTAAACCATGACACTACCTCACATATAACTAAATAAAACCTCACCTTTTTGCTTGGTCACTGACATAAAAATTCTCACAACAGTATCACCCCTGAATAAATGGCTACATTAGATGTAGGTCAAAGACATGTACATCACTACATTTTAAATTAATGTTAATGCTGAGAATAAGGCCAAACTGACAGTCCTTCTATTGATTAGGTGCAGCACAAGCTGCACAGCTCCTTCAGATTGACAGAGCTATATGCTGTGTACAGTGAGAATTCAGGCAAGCAGCTAGTTCTGCTCTCAGATAAAGTCAACCTCTTGCACTCAAACTGGTTTGGCCTTTTAAATTTTCTTTTTTCTTCTTTTATTTTTAGCCACCTGGACTTTGTCCACCTAACTTCATGGAGACATCACATGAAGATGGGAAACTACTTCCAGCTTTTACAAAATTGAAATCCTTATGAACTGTCAGTCTAAAAACCAAAAAGTTTTTTCTCCCAATTCAAATGTACTAAATAGTCAATCATTGGAGACTACAATGAAATGCAAACAGATCAGATCAGCACCACTTTTCCTGCTTGTCTCAAATAGCCCAAAGGATACTGAAAATTAGCTGTTTAAAGTAGGATCAGTGTAGTCCATTAAATCTTCTGATTAACTTCCTAAATCAGCTAAACTGCCTCTTAAAAGTACAGGACTGACAGAAGCTGTAAGTTGAAGAAAAAAATGCAGTAGCTCTGCAGTCAAGTACAGTGAACAACAACAAAATGCTCAACTGTGTGCCACAAACTTGACTTTTAAGACTTTTGTTAAACAGCTTGCCTGGTGCAAAGGTACCAATAAGGATGTAAAGAGACCTTCACTTCTTAATTGCTGGTTCAAATGCCTGGCTTAATATTAAGTAAAAGCCATAATCCTCTGCCAGCCTTAAAATAAAATAAAATTTAAAAAAGAGTTTGAATTCTCCTCTTGCCGGATAGTATTCATGTCACAATAAACAAAATGAAATCTGAAGAAATTCATATTGGTGCTCAGGCTGAGTTAATTCAAGGTGGTAGCTTGCAAAAAATGTTTGTCTTCAGTCTCTGTTTCCCACATGTGAAAGGAAGGATAAGAAAATCCTATTTACTTTACAGATCTATGCAATAAATTATGTGATGAGCACCACAGAAAGAAATTACTCTAATTCTGAGAGACAATTATTTCCCATCATTACAGTAAGCAAACCCATTTGCAGATAAAAGGTGAGCCAGGGAAGAACATCCTCATCGCTGAAAGATGCAGTAAAAGAAATGTATTAAATAAGTCTGGTTTTGCAAAAGTGTCAAAACAGCTTGAAGACCACAATACACGGAGGAACTCTATGATGATGTATACATGCAGAGGTACAGAACTAAGGCTACCACAGAATCTGCTGTCTTGTGCATAACTAAAAATTTTAGCTTTATCATCATACTGCTATGGCCTTACTGGTTTTTGGGGGATTGGACTAGATGATCTTTCGAGGTCCCTTCCAATCCCTAACATTCTGTGATTCTGTGTTTTATATAACTCTTTCTCAGAGACACCTTTTTGACATCTCATTTTCTTAACTAAACTTGGTGTTACTTACTTTGCTTAGGATGTAACATAATTTAATATCTGCAATTAGTGATTTAATAACCTGCAGTTTAATAGCCTATGATTAATGATTTAATACTCAGATTAAAAATAAGTATTTTTTCCAACTAGAGAATGTTTTGGTTTTATGTTATTAGTATACAAGCAAGTCGGAAAGCAGCAAGCTATGGCCAGAATAAGGGGTTTTTGTTCATTAATGGAAGAAATGTTTGGTGTTTTTTTTGCATGAAGCTTCCAGATATCCAAGTCTCTTTTGGGATTTGCTGAAGACTGACAAAAATCTCAATGATGAAACCAGCAGAGGTGGTGTTGCTAACTTCAGTGGGATCCAATACCATTCACCTATGGTACAATGAATTAACCCATGGCAAAATGGTTTAAGAGAAACTCTTTCCCCATAGATTATTTTCCCTTTAATTGCGTCAATTCAGCACTATGTGGGGCTGTGCCCTAGTCAGAAAAATGAAATAGATTAGGAAAACAAACACATACTGTTTGTGAATGAATCCTATTTAAGCACAAAACTATGAAAACACTTGAGCTGGTTCAGCTGAAGGAATCACTGGGCAGAGAGAAAACAGGACCATCTTTAGGTAGCTATGCTGTAAAAGATGTTCATCAAGGAACTCCACCATCAATTTGTCTATGCACCATTTTCCCAATTTGAAGAATGAGAAAAGGACTTGCCTCCATCACAGAGGTATCATAAAGTTTAATTAATGTTCACAGAGTGCTCTCATAGTTTTGTATGAAGATGCTACAGTGATACAAATTACTCAGTAAACCAAACAATTATAACACTTGGTTAAAACTACATGGTTACACAGCCTTGAATTTTTACAGTAACAGAAAATAATATTAGGTAGATAGACTTCCATTTAGGAATTAGAGTTTGTCATAATTTCCTCCTAACTGACAAGCAGTTTCCCTTCTTAAAATGAAGAATGACTTAAAACCACATTAAATTTCAGAGGATAACCCAGTGCCATTTATGGATGGGTCCAACCCAGGATGGACTTTTCTTTCTGAAGGATTCACAGGCTGTAAGGGTAAAGTCAAGAGATCTCATGCATGGGTCATATACTTTCAGCTTATCTTCTTTTCTTGAGCAAAAATGAAACTCTGAAACACCCAACACACAAAGAACAGCATGAGTGCAACAGAACACCTTTAAGATCCATTCAAAATTCAGCAAATTCCACTTTTGATTAAGCAATGAAGTACATTTGGGATAGTTTTCATTTCCTTTTTATACGGAAGTTCTATCAAGATATGGTTAATGTGCCCCAAAACTAGAAATGCTTCTTATTAAGGTTTATAACTGAATTTACAACTTGGGAGGACTAGCAAGTTAATAGGACCAAGGAATTTCTTAACTTTGAGTGCCTGATCTTGCCAACTTCATATCATATTAAACTTTGTAAAGGTATGTCCTAGTTACTGCAGCAGAACCCTGTAAAAAAGGAGCAGCCATGGACAGACTTCTGGGATGTTTGCAGGTTCCCTTTCAAGTACATAAAGGTGAGCTTGGCTGAAGGGGATATGTGACCTTTTACACTGCAGGAA
>NW_010327937.1:3666-8839 GCF_000700745.2 Antrostomus carolinensis
CTGTGGCTGGTAGGAAGAGCATATGGATTTCCACAGCATGTCTGTGCCTGGAGTCCACAAAAGCCTGCTGACATCACAGACAAGGTTTATTTCAAACATCTTGCTAGGACTATGAATACTTGGAAGTGTGGACAATTTTTTCACTTTGTGTATATAAAATTTGGCACATTAAGTCCTTCTAATAATAATAAAAGTATACTCTAATAAAAAAAGAAAAAGAGGTGTAATGAGGATCAAAATATATTAGACCCATGAGTCACACATGGTGTTTTTCCTTCTAAAGAGATCTGAAAAAGCTTTTACAGGCTTCTTATGTGAGAGGAAAATCTGTGATCAATATCATAAGGAAGGGCTAAGAGATTACCACAACAAGAAATGATCAGTCGCCACTATGAAACTACTAACAGAAGGATGCAGGCATAAGAAAAGAAAGAGCTAGACAAGGTTTATGACAATAATCTCAAATAAAACTTTAATCCAGGCCATAAATAACTACCTTAAAGTAATCATGCTCCTTCAAATCAGCAGTCAATCTTATTAAGTAGTAGATCCTTCTGAATTGGTAAGTTCAATCTGTCTCTCACACACTGATGCCTCTATCCTGCCCTCAGTTAGTTCAGGTTAACAGTCACACAGAGTTAGTGTAATTTAGCACTTTTGTTTCCTATCTACACTTTCCTGATGATTTTCCACTCATCTCTCTTTCAGAATGTGCTTGTCAATTTATACACTGAAAGAGAATGCTTTTCTCTGTGTAGAACTATGGTTTTGGTTAAATGTTAACAGAGCAACTTCAATCCTTTCAGCCACAAATAGTTTTTTTCAGTAACAGCGATGTCTACTGTTTGATTTGTGCTGTTGGGCAAACTGCTCATAGGAAAAAAAATCCTCCCGTTTCTTCTCTGTAGCTAATATTCCGTGTTTATTTGATTAGGACAGCAGTATGGGTGTTAGTCACCACTATATTGCCAATGACAGTAAAGCTACTTCTCAGCAATACAAACAATTTGCAGATAAATCTGTCTTTCATTCTATCAGAACTAACAGGTCTTCAAAATCAAATCAGAAAGACTTGTATCTGAGAAGGATCAAGGTACCTATCTAATTTTTTTACAAGAATGAAGAAGTTTTAGAAGGTAATGTCTGGGGTTTTTTCTATGGTTGGAGGATATTTAGGGTTTGAACCGCATCATGCTTAAAGACTATTTTCATGTTAGAGCTGTAAGATGGCACAGTGGGACACTGGCTGGCCCATGACGTGCTAGGAAGACGTCATGAACAAGATGCAGTATTACATATTGAATTGCCAACATCATTTCCCTCAGCCTCTCACCATCTCAGTGTCTCAAAGCTACACTTGGGCAAAACTGAAGTCTTTTCAGATGTATGATGAAGTCAGTGGTTTATACAGGGAACTTTTCCACTCAATTTTTAAAAGTTTTATTATTTAGTTGAAAAGTGTGCAAACTCCATGGTCAGTCTCCACCACCATCCTGCATCTCATTTTTCTGTTTGATCAGCAAGCCCCTTAGGACACACAGTGACCCACTCTCCGATAGTAACTTGCTACTGCAGAGTACATTTGTACAGTATGGTTTGAGCACTAACTAAAGATGGGTAACAACAATTTGAGAAACAAAGATCATGCATGAATTGTATAACAATCTTCTCAAGTATTTAAAATGCAGCCTGTGTGCCCAGCTGGGCATCATCTGGAAGTACACTGGCAGTAACAGAATATTCCAGACTGTGTTTATGAAAATGGGGAAAAAAAAAAAAAGCAAAAGCTAAGCAAAACAAACAAGAGGATATTATTGCATAAAACCACTTTGTCTGGTTGCTGAGACAGGAGCTTCCTTCAAAACTATCTATTTTGCTGTATTCTCTTCAGACGCAGTCAATGAGAGGAATGTATACAGCCTCAGCTGTGTAGCTAAATTCCCATGCACTACACTAAAGTTGCTTCAGAGATATTTCATACCAAAGATCTAGCAATTCCCCACTGGGGGCCCATTAGTATGACAGAAGTGCTTAACATTTCTACCTAGTCAGCTGCGTAAGAAAATGTTCCAAACATCGCCTGCTAGAAGCTAGCAGCATCCCTTAGGACAAAAAAGAAAGGAATCAGCCATGCTGTTTTGTTTGGGGTTTTTTTGTGACTGAGACAACACACATTGTTGGCCCTAACATGGTAAAAGTTGATTGGTTCCTCTGGAATTAAAAAAAAAAAAAAAAACATACAAGAAGTGCAAGCAGGTACAAATGATTCTGTTTTGGAGAGGGGAGAAAGGGTGGGGAGAAGAGGGTATTTATAACAGGCATTTGTACGTCCTGACCACGTTTGCTTGTCTGATTGCACTGTTAAATGCCCCACTTTATTTTCTATCTATGAGAAATTAGTATCTTTTTATGGGGCAATAAACGTGCAAATGCAACACACATGAAAGAAACAGCTCATAGTTAAGGAAAAACAGGATTTATAAACATGACCAGGAAAGAATTTACAGGACTATTTACTAGAGATGACTTCCAGAAATAAGAGCAGTAAAAAGCAATACACTGTGAACAGCCGGGGAAGTTGAAGGAGCAGATCACCCTGAGAACCACCACGCAGTCTGCAGATGACACCAAGCTGGGTAGAAGAGTTCATCTGCTTGAGGGTAGGGAGGCTCTGCAGAGGGATATGGACAGACTAGATCAATGGGCCAGGACCAACTGCATGAGTTTCAACAAGGACAAATACTGGGCTCTGCACTTTGGCCACAACACCACCTGTCAGCGCTACAGGCTGGCGGAAGAGTGGCTGGAGAGCTGCCCAGCGGAGAGGGACCTAGGGGTGTTCACTGACAGCCAGATGAACATGAGCCAGCAGTGTGCCCAGGTGGCCAAGAAAGCCAATGGCATCCTAGCCTGTATCAGAAATAGTGTGGCCAGCAGGACCAGAAGTTCTCTTACCTCTATACTCAGCATTGGTGAGGCTGCACCTCGAGTGCTGTGTTCAGTTTTGGGCTCCTCACTACAGGAAGGGCATTGAGGTGCTGGGGTGTGCCCAGAGAAGGGCAACGAAGCTGGTGAAGAGTCTGGAGCAAATGCCTTAAGAAGAACAGCTGAGGGAACTGGGGTTATTTAGCCTGGAGAAAAGGAGGCTGAGGGGAGACCTTATCACTCCCTACAACTTCCTGAAAGGAGGGTGTAGAGAGGTGGGCATTGGTCTATTCAACCAAGTGATAGGACAAGAGGAAATAGCCTCAAGTTGCACCAAGGGCAGTTCAGATTGGATATCAGGAAGAATTTCTTTACTGAAAGGGTTCTCAGGCATTGGAAGGGGTTGCCTAGGGCAGTGGTGGAGTCCTCATCCCTGGGGGTATTTAAAAGTGGTCTAGACATAGTGCTGAGGGACATAGTTTTAGTCAGGAACTTGTCAGTGTGAGGTTAATGACTGGACTTGATCTCAAAGGTCTTTTCCAATCTAAGCAATTCTGTGATTCGCTCTCACAGAATATTCGCAGACCAGAATATTCCCTCACTTGTCCCACACTGAGTCCAATAGCTTCCAAGTAGTTGAAGGAAAATTTTACAAAATTTTACAGTTTTGATATTCTGAAAGACAGAGAACCCCCTTTCATTGCTATTGTGTTCAAATTATATTCCTTTCTATTAATAATGGACCTTACTTCTAATTTTAGTATCTTTGCTGCAATAAAAAAGTCTTTGATAGCTAGCACTTTCTTCTGATGAATGCATCTTACATAACTCACATTCTTTTTGGTACCTTTAAAAAGATTTAAACCTTTAAATTTCTTTTCAGGCATTTTCTCAAGCCCTAAGTCAATATATTCAGCCTGTTCTGTGACTTATCCCATTTTTAAAGCCCTGTTCAAAATGTGGACACCAGAGGTAGATCCAACACTTCAGTACTAACCTAATCTGTGCCATACTCAAAAGTAAAATGATCTCTCCATCTATCGTCCCTGTTTATATTCATAAAGACTGGATTAGCTCTGTGCCACAGCATCACAGTAGAAGATCAATCTGAAAAATTTATTCACTGACTCCTGTATCTTTTCCAGAGTATGCTTTCTATAATGCAGTCAACACTGGCCTGTATTTCCATTTTTTTAAACAAGTAACTTTGGCTACTTTAAAAGGTCCTTTGCAGATTATTTGGCCCAGCTTACCAAGTGTCTGGTAAGCGCTCTGTCCCTGCCTTGCCATACTTTTACTATTTCAATACTTTTCTGTCACTTGCAAATCAGTAATGATTTCACATTTTTTTCTGTATCACTGAAAAAAGTACTCAATATTGCCCACATATATCCCAAATCTCAAAGAACACCTAAAAATATCACCTTCCTGTCCAGTGATGATTCCCAGAGACCCATCATTCCCAGACTAAGATTTTCAGCAGCCACTGAAGCCTTACAAGCATTTCCTTGGAACCTGGCTATAAACCATCAGAGCCTAATAGATATTAAATAATATCTTGTTTTGTTATTGAGAGGCTTGGAAGTACATCCATTGTCTCTTCTGATTTGAACACAAAGGACTTTTTTTCTAAAAGAAATACAAATATATTTTTTGAATGTTACTGCTTTTCCAATGTGGTTTTATATTGATTTTATATTGCCATTATTTTATTCTTAGTTTGTTGCAACACCATCCTCTTACCATATCCTTGTCAGCTTACTTATCAGACAACTTTCTGATGTCCTTAGCATCTTTTATCAATCTTCTCTGCTTTATAACTTCTCATTTACTGTTTCCAATGCAATTCTTCACATTTTTTATTTACTGTGATTTTTTTTCCTCTACCTTCAATTGCCATTGGTTCCCATTGGCTATCACATACCTGATTCAAATTTAACTGATTTTTCCATTGTAAAATGTTCAGAAATTCTTCTTAAAGGTGCTTTTATTTGCTTGAAAAACCCTAAACAACAGTTCTTTATTTTGGGATGTAACTGACTGAGGCCAGATTTTTTAGTGCATACTAGACCATTAATTTCACAGAAGTACAGAAACCAGATGTTAGAATAAGGAATGTTATTTTGATATTGCATTTAAACAAACAAAAAGGAATGTACTGTGATTGTTAAACATCCACAACAATGTTTTTCATTCATCATATGGATAGGTTTTTTATCCCCTTCACAGAATCACAGAATCACAGAAT
>NW_010327938.1:0-2878 GCF_000700745.2 Antrostomus carolinensis
TCAAACCCATGTGTCTCTAATTTAGAGACAAAGATGTCAATTATAGTAAGAATATATAATATTCTTATATATATAAGATATATATTGATATATACTCATATCAATAATATTGCTGTTTAATGGCTAGGAAGTAGTAAAACAAAGGAAATGTCATGCTTGTTTAATTTATGGATGCAAAAAATCAGATAAAAGTATAAATATGATTCATATTTACCTATATGAGAAGTGTAATAGTCATTTTAATAGACACATTTTTGTAGTATACAGCTTACCTTTTAATAAGCAGTTTATATAGTAACCTCTTCTATTTGAGGTACAGTGACCCCTAAAACTGTTTGCTTATATGAAATGGTTCCCAGTTCTGAATACTCTAATTGTGCTTTGCTGAAACATATATATTATCATAAGAATAAAAAATATTATTTTACTCACTGTTATTATTATCTGCTATGAAATCTTCTAAAATCTGTATTCTTCTCTTAGCATTTCAAGTTGATTGCTTGTACTTTCAACTTGTCCTTTAAAAAACATTTTGGCATTAAATAAAGGCATATATTGCATTTGCTCTTCTGAATTCTTTTTTCTAAGATGACTGTACCAGATAGAAGACTTAGAAGTGTTGTCAATTTTCTCAGGGTGAAAACAAAACCCAGGTTTGCATCTTGTCATTTAAATTTCTTAGCAGTTTTTTTAGGTATTTAACAAGAAATGGGATTTAGTTCAGCTTTTCACTTGTTTTGATTTTTTTTCCCATTTAATATTGAATATTTTTTTCTTTTATTTGCCTATCTAATGTAATAGATGTAATAAAGAACAATTCAATAACATCCATTACAGAGAAAGCCTTGGATGGTTTCTCATTCCATGTTTGTTTTGGGAAATTTATACCTATTTACTAGAATTATTTATCCATTTGGTCTGTTAACATGTAAATTTGCTACAAGAATGTTCTCTTGATGATGCAAGCAAAATAACAGAAAGAAAAAAAAACCTAATAAAATAAAGTTAAATAAAAGTAATGAAAATTGCACCATTGTCCTTTTATACTGATCTCTTAAAGTTTTTCTTTTCTTACAAATATGTCTTGGACTACTCTATCTTTTTACTTCTGGGACTCTTTTCAAGTCCAAATATAGTTCCAAGGAAAGTAACTAAAAGAATCAGTTTAGTTTCCATCACACTTGGTAAGTGAAAATTCCTGAGAACTGAAGTCTGAACCAGAACAACAGCTGACTCACTCTGTTTTCTCTTTTCCTTAGAATACAATTTATATTTCAAGGACATAAACAGCAAACTCAACAAATTAAGTGCAGTAGTTGTTGGTTTTGTATATTTTGTTTATTTTTTAATAAATAGCTTCATTATGAGATATTAATCAATATTTCCACAAGATTTCACTGTTTCTCCAAGAAAATAGTACACTAAGATCATGGACCAGTAAAACTATGACACTAACTAAAGTCTCTTGAAGTCTTTAAACAAGTGGCAGCCCTGAACAAACTGCAGTGCCTCTCAGGATTGCTGAGGAATAGTCATGTTGTTTCCTCTTTTTCTTTTTTCTCCCCCTGCACTTTTATATATATATATAGTGAGTAGTTCATAATGTTAATAATAAAGATCATGCTTTAAGTAAGAAAATTAACCATATTGATAAGGTTTCTAAATGAGAAACACAGATTGATTTTGTTATGCTGGTCACTGTCAAAATTAATTTATAAAATATTTATCTTTCTGGATAAGTTGAGAGAAATGGTGATCTGACAATCTAAATGTGTTTTGAATGAACTCAATAACTTTATTGTAATCGCTGGTAAGTGTGTGTTAATAAATTGTTTAGACTGCATCTCACTTTGTGTGAAACTATATTCCAACACCATGAACACACAAAAAAAACCTCAACATCCCATAAGTATATATATGGCATGTGTGAGTCCTTAGAGATGTGAGCTTTTCTCTTTTATTGTCATATTTCTTAGCAGAGTCCTAGACTGCCTTATGTCTTGACTGTGCCAACCACCCTGCCCTTCATCACATTTTCCTCATGTTGTTATGATGGAATGTCAGCCCACACTTCCTTGTTTTACTGCTTTTAAGTACCAGTTTCAGACACTAATATCTGCCTCTGTTGCTCTAGCCTTTAATTTAGTCTACTGTCCAGGAAGTGGCCTATTTAATACCCTCTCCCTTTTAGTTAACTAAAACTAGCTTGAAATTTCTGAAAGGAAACAGCTGTACTTCGGTAAAACACCCAAATCACTGGATACACTTCCCTTTCCTTCCTGGGACTGAGGGGGAGGATGGATTGCTAAAACAGAAACAGACATTTTGTGTCCTAGCAGGTGGCTATGCCACCTTTTTTCCACACAACATCCAGATTTTTACTTCACCCAAGGTTTGGTCTTATTAATGAGAGAGAAAATCCTGGCATAATGGAAAGCACAAGTTAAAGTTCTTGAAATGGAGAGGTGCAGGGACAACAGCCCCCTTGCCGCCCTAGTTACCACTGCACAACAGGTATGGGGCCTTGGAAACTGAGAGTCAGGAGGGTGAGGATAAAAAGGAAGATCCACCCAGGAAGACATCCAGGGTGAATCAACCACCCCCACAGCTCAGGACTAGTTCAATCAAGAAAAAAGGAGGGTAGTTGTGGTTGGTGATTCCCTCCTGAAGGGAACTGAGGGCCCCATATTTAGATCAGATCCCACCCACAGGGAAGTCTGCTGCCTCCCTGGGGCCCAGGTCAGGGATATCAGCAAGAACCTCCCTGGCCTGGTGCAGCTCTCAGACTACTGCCCGCTTTTGGTTATACTCCTTTTTATTCAGCTCCCTCAGCCTTTCCTCATAAGGGAGATGCTCCACTCCCTTAACCATCTTGGTG
>NW_010327938.1:3041-12560 GCF_000700745.2 Antrostomus carolinensis
CATTGGCCTTCCTGGCCACAAGGGCACAGTGCTGGCTCATGGTCATCCTGCTGTTCACCAGGACTCCCAGGTCCATTTCCCCTACACTGCTCTCCAACAGGTCTGTCCACAACCTATAATGGTACATGGGGTTGTGCTTTCCCAAATGTAAGACTCTACACTTGCCCTTGTTGTATTCCATTAAACTTCTCCCCACCCAACTCTCCAGCCTGTCCAGGTCTCACTGAATGGCAGCACAGCCTTCTGGTGTGTCAGCCACTCCTCCCAGCTTTGTATCATCAGGAAAGTTGGTGAGAATGCACTCTGTTCCCTCATCCAGGTCATTGATGAACATATTGAATAGTACTGGTCCCAGTACCTACCCCTGAGGGACTCCACTAGACACAGGTCTCCAACTAGATTCTGTCACATTGACCACAACTCTCTGACTTCTTCCTTTCAACCAATTCACTATACCTAATCATTCAGACCATACTTCCTCAGTTTAGCTGTGAGGATGCTGTGGAGACAGTGTCAAATGCTTTGCTGAAATCAAGATAAACCACATCCATTGCTCTACCATCATCTATCCACCTGGTTATGTCCTCATAAAAGGCTATCAGCTTGGTGAAACATGACTTCCCCTTGGTAAAACCATGCTGAGTGCCCCTAATGACCCTCTTATCCTTGATATGCCTAGAGATGGCACTCAGGATAAGTTGCTCCATCACCTTTCCGGGGATGGAGGTAAGGCTGACTGGTCTATAGTTACCTGGGTCCTCCTTCTTGCCCTGTTTTAAGACTGGAGTGACATTTGCTTTCCTCCAGTTCTCAGGCACCTCTCCTGTTCCCCACAGCTTATCAAAGATGATGGAGAGTGGCCTAGCAATGACTTCAGTCAGAGAGTGGCAGCAAGGTGCTTCTTATTAACAAAATTGTGTATACAGTGTATGTTCAGCTTTGAACACATTTTGACAAACAGCAATAATATCCTCATACACAGGATGATTTTTTTAAATTTCAAACCTAACATCAAAGTCAAATTTCCCACAAGCCGGAATCCAGGGAAGCAAGCTTTCTCTATCTATTACCATAATTCTCAGATTCAGCTGCTGAAAATTCAGTAAAAAGGATAATAAGAAAAGTTTACAGTGCAAATTCAGAGATAAGTGTTGAAAGATCATACTTGATTGTACTTTACTATTGGACTGTATGGTAAGACCTGCTTCCTTCCTTGGCATGTTAATACTGTGGTCTGCAGGGCAGTGTGGGCAGGGATTAGATCATATACCTCACCACTGCACAACTTTCTCTAGTACTTCTGCCACTGGCCTGCAGAGCTGAAGAGGTGCTGTGTTGCAATGGAAAGGCAGGGATTCTTTATACACCTTACACACCTTGAATAAAATCATTCTAGGGAACAGAAATTGCCTTTGCCAGGCAAAGGTAGCAGGCAATACGGTTATTTTACAGAGAAAGTTACCAGATACCTCATAAGCGCTCAGCTACTGAGATTTTGCTTGTGTCTTTCCATACAGAATAACTTTTCCTAAGGTAGGTTTATTTTGTAAACATTTACCTTGGTATAGGTCCTTGTACACAACTGTAGTACATTGAAAACCATTGAAATTTTGTTCTGGATTGTTGCTAACTGTAATTCTCCAGGGGTGATATTTTTGCTACTGCATTTTTGGACCTTTCTATGATGAATTATTAATACAGATGAAATATCTACCCACTATACATAGCACATCTATCTTGTTTGGAATTTTTGGACAGTTTAGAAATGTTGATAACTGGTAGCAATTTCTCACCAAAGACAGAGCAGTGTATTTAATCATTAAACATAAAAAAAACCCAACAAAAACAAAACAAACAGCAAGATATGGGGACATTCATAATACTCAACTTCAGACACCTTATTCAGCCAGATGAACTAGCCAGACGGCTACATCTACTGTAGGAAACAAAAGAGGGGAAAAGCAAAATCTCAAGGCAGAGGCCCATAATTGTGCCCATTGTTTAATTCTTAGTTCATGCCTGGTATAGTTTAGACCCACTATCCCAAGTGACAGAGCAAAAACGATTCTTGTAGACATTTCCATTACAGCTTCAGGTTTTAATGTCCCACTCTGATAGACTTTACTTGGTCTGGTGTTCTTTAATATCTTCATTAACTTGGACACATAACTTGAAGGACTGCTAACTAAGTTCACCAATGACACCAAACTGAGAGAAGCTGTGGACACTCTTGAGGGCAGAGAAGCCCTGCATCTAGATAAATTAGAGAGCTGGGTAATCACCAACTGCATGAATTTTAATAAGGGTCAGATTTTGCACCTGGGACATGACAACTCTGGATGTACATACAGACTGGGGAATGAGAGGCTGGAGAGCAGCCCTGCAGAGAGGGACCTGGGGGTCGACAGCAAGTTGAACATGAGCCAACAGCATGCCCCGACAGCAAAGAGGGACAACCATGTCCTGGGGGGCATCAAGCACTGCATTGCGAGCCAGTTGAGGGAGGTGATCATCCTGCTGTACTCTGCACTGGTGTGGCCTCAACTTGAGTACTGGGTGCAGTTTTGGGCACCACAGTATAAAAAGGATATAAAGCTACTGGAGAGTGTCCAGAGGAGGGCCACTAAATTGGTGAAGGGACCTCATCACTAGCTGTATGAGGAGAGGCTGAAACTGCTTGTTTTTTTCATCCTGGAGAAGAGGAGACTGAGAGGAGACCTCATCACAGTCTATAACTTCTTCACAATGGGAAAAGGAAGAGCAGATGCTGATCTCTTCTCTCTGGTGACCAATGATAGGACCAGGGGAAATGGCAGGAAGATGTGCCAGGGGAAGTTGAGGTTGGACATTAGGAAAAGGTTCTTCACCTAGAGAGTAGTGGAGCACTGGAACAGGCTCCCCAGGGCGGTAGTCAGGGTACCAAGTCTGACAATATTCAAGAAGCATTTGGGCAATGCTCTCAGATATATGGTCTGAATCTTGTGATTGTCCTATGCTGGGGCAAGAGTTGGACTCGATGATCCTTGTGGGTGTCTTCCAACTCACAACATTCTATGATTCTAGCATTCTTGTACTGCATGCTTATTAAAGTGAGAAAAATACTCAAATTAGTTTGTCATTCATAGCTCCATTGAAACTGCAGACTGGAAAGGTGGTATAGGTAATCAGAAAAATGAAAACTAATTTTGTGTAGTTTCTTTTCCTTCTTACTTGGGAAAATTCAATAAGCAATTTTGTACTTTGCAAAGCATCTGAGAACATGTAATTGCAAGGACTTTAGGATTAACTATATAAAGTTGTGTGTTTGTGTAAAACAGGAAAAAGTGCTGCCTGAACCCAAGTTAATAGCCAAAACTTTAAAGTGAAATTACGAATAACTATTATGAGAAAGCAATTAAAAACAGAGTGATAATTTCTGGTTGCTTAAATACCTTCTCACTAGTACCCATGGAAGATCTCCCGAGCTTCCTAAGAACAAAGGACACAGGAAGGATGCCTGGCATGGCTGAAAGAAAAGTGTGTAAATCATGTACCATAATTTTACTGCCAAGATGGGGGAAAGTCACACTCTGAGGTATTAATTAATTGATTGTTAGAAAACCTTATTCATAACTTCCCTGAAGCATTGTTTCCAGTAGTTTTAGATCAGGCCTGCACTGATTTTAATACAGAAATTTTGTCCCTTACTTTAATCTCTGTATACAGTCATAGAATCATAGAATAGTTTGGATTGGAAGGGACCTTTAAAGGTCATGTAGTCCAACCCCCAATATTGCCCTAATATTCTGAATCAATTTGGTTCAAAACAATTTCATAACGAAGCTATTGCTAGATGTTTTCACAGGCAGTGCAAGTGTTAGAAAGAACATTTTCTTGTTCTTAACAATTCACTCCTAGTAGTGTTTCAGCAAGAACTAACTACTTACATGTCAAATGCAGCTGAAGATTATATTCAGGCATTTATACAATGTAAGAGAAATGACACACCAACAGGTAATTTCTTTTGATAGTTCTGTGTTTCAAATATATCTCTGCTCAAATTCTTTTGAATTATTTTTTAATTTCATTGTGAAGTTTTCAGATATTCCATTCTCCTTCTTTCCCTCACCTTCAAGACACAGTATATCTGACTTTAAAAGACTACAAAATTCTTTTCTGTACACATTAACAGTCATATGGGGATCCTTGCTGTAATCTACAATACTGACATTAGGAATCTAACTTTTGTGTTACTTAAAACTTAAACAATTTAAAGCTACTCATTTGGTAAACGAAAAATCTGTTCACAGAAGCAACCTATGAGAGTGAAATATGTACAGTATAACAGCTACTATTTTTTCTTTTGTTGTTTTTTTGGGGTTCCTTTTTCAACAAATTCTGCATCTTGCCTCCAAAGCAGAGTTTGTGTTTTCTGAACAGTTTATGAATACGTAATAGGAATGTAATATTGACATTAGATCTTAGGGAAAAATTTAGTGAGTGGTATTTACACACAGCAGTTTGGAGTCATTGAAAAGAATAACAAGATATCCATCAGTTCAGTCAGGTGGGCATTTCAGCATGATAATGTATAAGGCAGTCTTAAAAAGAAACAAGGTTCGCATTGAACTAAAATTTTTATGCCATTACTTAAACCTATTATGGATTTTTTTTTTCCCCTACATGTAAATAACCAACATTGTATCCAGTGGTTCTCAAGGCTGGGTAAGGAATACATCACCACAAACACAATAGCCAAAACACAATTGTCTGTCTTCAGGGTGGGCAGAAAGTTGTGCTCAGCAGCTAGAGCTTTAGAGAAACTGACAAGTTACGTTTTTATGACCTGCTTGAAACAATCTGTTTCGACATTTCAGGAATTACCACAGCTTCTGGGAAAAGCCAAGCATGCAGTCTGAGCCCAACAAGCCAGTACTCTGTGCTGAAGTTTAATTAAGCCACCTACTGAGAAAACTACCAAAGGGATAGCTATTCTATGAGCATAAGATTTTCAAACCAGTGGAGAGCATCCAGGGAAGACAGCAGTTTCAACACCCAATATATTTGCCCTAGTTCCTATGAATTACACGCCCTACTTCTTACGAATTATGCATATTGAAAGCTTAGTTAGGAATAATGTTCACAAATTTCTTGGTTACAATGCTGAAATAGTCACTGTATCAATCCATAAATACAGTATGTTTTTTACCCACCCTTCTATTTCAGTTTTTTAATTGAGTGGTATAGTTAGGCTTTAATTAGTTTACATATTGTCATTAACACAATCTATTTACATGTTAAGCTGATTCTGGTATAGTTTTAATCCATCAATATCAGTGTATTTTCAGAAAACTTGGTCACATACTGCAGGACATCATTTGTGTCCTTAGATAGCATGATAGTGGAATGAAAACAAACACCGTGTCAAAGAACAAAGATCATTAGATGGAATTAAAGAGTTTGCATGTAATAGATGTCAGTTTATGTTATAGGAAATGGGCTACTCTTGACTATAATTTATTTTCAAACATTTCAGTTATATTTTCAAAGAATTTTTCTTTTTTTTTTTTTATATATAGTACATAATGAAGAAATTACCAGTTATTTTTAAATAGGCCTATTTTTTAAACTGTCCCATTGATACCAGTGAGACAGTTCCTGTGAGTTAAACTTCCTAAGACTAGAGCTGAATATGAAACATTTATGTGAGGTTTTTTAAGTGTTAAGTACATCTTGATATTTGTTGGAGTTTGGTAAGTTTAGTTTTTAGATCATGCAAGGAAGTGAAACAGGACTACACTCCTCTCTCTTCTTGCCTCTTTGTCTTTCTTCCCACTTATTGCTGCCATCAGAATTGGTTGTATGATCTACCTGGCCCAAGGAAATTGATTTTCTTTTCATTTTGAATGATAATCCAGTAATATTAGTATTTTTGAGACACATCTATAAAATGTCTTCCCCAATACATTTCTGGTTTATTATTTCATCTACTTTGTTCTATGCAGCACTTCAAAAGGTACATTGGGTACCTATTTGTTACAGACAGTGCCTTATTTTCTGTGAAAAGGAAATAAGTATTTTATTCAGGAAACCATGCTAAATTGCAGATGTCTGGATTAGTGTCAAACTGTAGCATTTTAATTTTGCTTTTAACAAAGATGATATTTCTATATTGATCTTAGGTTTAATTTATCCTAACAAACATCCCAGAGATGTTAGAGAACCATATTTTCACATACAGGCCAAATAAATACATAGAGGTCATCTTTCACTAACCTACATAGTTCACCCTCATCATATGTCTACAGCAGAAGCCATAATTTTTAAAAATGGAGATGTCATATACAGAAGATATAAACCAGATATGCTTTCCATACATGAGTTCTGCTACTTGCCAGTCAAAAGCAGTGATACTTTCCACTTTGAAAACTTAGTGATTTGTGCACAAGATATTAAGAGGGGTTATGGAGTTGTTCAGTTTACTGGAAATATACTGGTAGGATTTTTTAAGTATGAAGAATTTCAGTGGCCTGGGAGTTGTTTTCTGGGACAGATTCACTCCTTTGAAGATTGTAATGATCTTTCTCTATTTTTCACTTTAAAAATGAAATTTGTCCTCCACTAAAATCACAGGAAAAAAAAAATTACTGGCTTCCTTGAAATCTAGAATGACCTTTTACTTGTTTGTATACTACTGAAATGTTCCAGTATTCTCTAACTCTTCTAAACCATAACTTCAGAGAATCCTTATTTAAGCTATTGAGTACTTCCTGGAAGTATCTCCATTTAAAAAAAAAAAAAAAGGGAAAAAAATGCAGAAAGCACAGCAGAAGAATTAAAAACCTTGAAAATTACTTCAGATTTATAAATATGACATAGAAAACACTTGTTCTTCATAGTCAAATTTTAAAAGCATTTACTACAGAAAAGGCGTGAAATAAATGCACAAATGATACATACAGTATGTGCAAATGATAGATTTTAAAATACCATTATTATAATTAATTTGATGCAATTTGGAGGTTTTAGCAGAGTATTAGAATGATACATTAGCTTTATTAATGTAAGTAACATTTTTATCATTAAAGGCTTTTTTGTGATTAAAAATTTCATGGCGTAATAAAGAAAAGTTTATATATGGTTGAAAAATGTTCCAAATGTACACATATGTATGTATGTATGTAGAAATAGTTAAATAAATATCTAGAACTAATAAGATTAAAAACATGAAGATTGGAGTATATGGACAAAAGATTCACAGATTAGTTTGGTCAGACACACGGAGGTTCTTAAAAGAAGCTGACTATAAGCTTTAGAAGCCTGAGCATCTGACAGGCAGAACAGGAAAAACAACATAAGACATGAAATTGCTGGGCTCTAAGTCACATTTAAACACTCAATACATGGATCTTCGCAAAGCTGAACCTTTAGCATCTGAAGGTTTCATCAGATGTGCCAGACGAGGGATCAGAGCAGGGTGAAGGGAGCAGCTATGGCACAATCAACTTTCAAAGGGCCATATGTTCTTCCTGGTTGCACAATGTGCTGTGGCTCATAGCCACAAAATATGAAACTAATAAACTATGTGAGGAATGACAACAGGAGTTCCACTGTGGAGTGCAGAGTGGCACAGCATCCCAGGAGGAACAGTTCAAGGGAGAGCAAGAGGATGGGCTCCACCAAAGGGGGAACCTATTGAGTCAGCATCTGAGCCTGACCAATACAGTTTCTCCTGCTTTGACCTGAGCAGAAACAGTGAATGACAGTGTCCATATACAAATAATAGGAAGTGAATCAGTGACCCAGTTTTAGTTGTTTTGATTTATTGTACAGATGCTTCTTTACGGGACTGCTAGAACAACATAAATTCCAGTCACCTGACTATGATCATCTGTATGAGAACATTGATTAGTTTAATTACTTAATTCAAGGTTTCTTGCACATGACCCTGATACGCTTTAAGACATGCTTTTTATCCAGTTACAGATTTTACTACCAACAATACTAATAGCTAGGAATATTATCTTCAAAATTTACAAAAATATGCTGAAGGTGCTATAAATGTAGTTTGTGACCATGTTAGATTTAAAATAATAATAGCTATTTATTTACATTGCAGTTGAATTAGAGGAGAAAGCATGCTCAAGATTTTTGTTTGTGCCATGTACAAGATTAGGGGAGACTCTTAGGTAACTTGGATTAGTGTCCTTGTGTAGTCTGCAAATAGGATATCTATAAATAACCTTAAATCTTGGTTTAGTTTGTATTTTCATATGTTCCAGGATTATGAGAACAGCACCAGAGTGAGAGTATGAGGTGAGCATGAGGTAAACTCGTATATGAGGCAAGAAGAATCACAGAGGGCTGTTTCTCAAAAAGTTTACTTCAGTTCAAGGCTACCTTCTATTCCATAGTTTTGCTTAGGTATAGGAGCATAGTTTATTGTAATTTTTATTCTAGTTAACCAGTAGCTTATTCCTGGAGCAGTCTCTGTCTGAATTTAGAAAATGAAAACACAGATAAGTACACATGTCAAAGAAAAGAAAGTATAATGACGACTGACAGGTGTATCAGATTACTCATTATCATAACATCAAAAGAGCTTCAGCTGAAAGTACAGAAGAGTGGGAATCACAGAATCACAGAATGTTGGGGATTGGAAGGGACCTCAAAAGATCATCTAGTCCAATCCCCCTGCCAAAGCAGGAACCTAAACGAAATTACACAGGAAGGCGTCCAGGCGGGTCTTGAATGTCTCCAGAGGAGACTCCACAACCTCCCTGGGCAGCCTGTTCCAGTGCTCTGTCACCCTCACCGTAAAGAAGTTTTACATTTTATGTTTCATAAAATGTACTGGTTAACATGCTTTTAAGTGAAAAGTTCAGTACTTTTCAGTTATAAATAATAAAAATAAAGAAATTCACTTTAGCTGAAAGTAAAATGCAGTTTTGTCTCCACTCGTTAATTTCCACCAGTTAATTTTTTAGAAATGGATGGTATTTATTGACAGTCTCACAGAAGAAACTTGAAGGAACACAATCCCTTAAATTAGAAGCCAAATGTATCGTTAAGAATGGTAGGGAGAAAGAAAGCAAAGAAGAGGAAGCGTGGGTCCCCCACAGGGTCACAAGTCCTGCCAGCAAACCTGCTCTGGCCTGGGCTCCTCTCTCCACGGGGCCACAGGTCCTGACAGGAGCCTGCTCCATCACGGGATTCCCACAGGGTCACAGCCTCCTTCAGGCCTCCACCTGCTCTGGCATGGGGTCCTCCATGGGCTACAGGTGGTCATCTGCTCCACCATGGACCTCCACAGGCTGCAGGGTGACAGCCTGCCTCACCATGGTCTTCACCACAGGCTCCAGGGGAATCTCTGCTCTTGTGCCTGGAGCACCTCCTCCCCCTCCTTCTTCACTGACCTTGGTGTCTGCAAAGACTGTTTCTCTCACATCTTCACACTCCTCTCTCTTGCTGCAAAGTGTGCAGCTTTTTTTTTTTTTTTTTCTTCCTTTTTTTTTTTAATTATGTTTTCACAGAGGCGTA
>NW_010327938.1:12575-16596 GCF_000700745.2 Antrostomus carolinensis
CAGCGGCGGGTCCTGCTTGGAACTGGCTGTCATTGGCTGTGTCGGACATGGGGGAAGCTTCTGGCAGCTTCTCACAGAAGCCACCCCTATGCCTCCTCCCACTACCAAAACCTTGCCACGCAAACCCAATACAGAAAGTCATTTAACATTTTTGTGCTTCCAGAGCCAAAATTCTGTTCAAAGATTGCAGATGGTGGGTAGCAATTTGGACGCTGTGGGTAAAACTTTGTACTGGTGATGTGTGCTCAAGTGTGGGACTAGGTACCCAGTGTCAGCATTGCAGGACAAACAACATGCCAACTCATTTCTCCATAGCAAAAGCAGTAAAACTGCAGTCTTCTATATATTGTATTTGTCTAATAGCCTATATGACTGGTAACAAAAATAGACCTGAAAGTGACAATTCAAGACCATCTCTCATGGGCACTTGTCCTGGGCACTATTTCCTAAGAATTTGTTTCTACAACGAAAATTTCTAGGGGAATTTAGCAACATCAGAAGAAATACTCTATTAGTTTGAGGGTACAAGGATGCAATATTGATTTGATCACAGTGCTTGTTAAGTGGAAAATATGGAGGGTAAAACTAACTGCAATTCAATCAAGCAAGGACTAAGAAGATTTAGCCAAAAAGCACTTTTACTGTAGGGTAAAATGTTTTTTGTTTCTGCTGTCCTTTAATTTTAAAAAATGCAATTGATGCAGACAAGCCGATTTTCAAATTATAGTGTATGATTCCAAGAACTGTCATAGCTTTGTTCAGTTGTAGTGTTTAGAGATCACAAGAAGATAACAAATTTGCTTTAGTGAAGTACGCTGGGCTTTTATGTATACTCTTTCCTGGTCTGCTATGAAGTTTTGCTTCTCACCCTGCTTTTGGTGCTTAAGTTTGGTGACAGTGGAATGCTGTTGTTGTTGTCATTTGAGTTACTCAAGGTCATTTCAAGTTTCATGTTGCAAGCAGTTTCATAAAGCTACAAGGTCTGAATAAATAGGTCAGTTAAATTCAAGGTCAGTGTATATTAATTTGTACATTCCTGAATCCAACTGTCACTAAATGAGGAGCTCATAGTAAATAGCTTAAAAAGGAAAAAAAAAAAAAAAAAAAAAAGTTAACTATCTGTGGCTTAGTGAGTTAGAAAACAGGACTGAGTAAAAATAGAACAGTTAATCATCTTCAGTACAGACAGAAAAGCTGTTTGCAGCTGGGACCAGGTCACTTGGTGCTCTGTTGTTTCTCAGTTGCTGTTTGTTGTGTCCATATTAGAGCAACAATGAAGCTATTGCACCACTGGTTAAATTCAGCATTTCTTTTCTGCATGCCAAACCCTCCAGACTCTCTCATCCCTGCCAGATCAAGAACTGTGTGATCCTTTCTCCTTGGAGCAGCCTGCACAAATGCAGAACTGATGTGGGTATGTATATCCAAAACCACAGTGCAGCTAATCAGAAGTGCAATTTAGATGAAAAATCTGTAAAGATACAAACAGACTTTTATGGACTCAGCCATTCTCTTGGTCACCTCCCTCTCTGCCCACATGAAAGATGCAGAAAAAGAAAGGAGCAACTACAAATTTTGTGGACTCTAGATTAAAAACAAACAAATAAACAAAAAAACAACAACAACAAGTTTAGCAGAATATTAATACTATTCCCCAGAATACCATTTTAGATGGTGTGGGTTATTTTAGGGAAAATGTTGTGTGCAGGATGAGACACACGGAATTTATTTTGAGAGGAACATTGTACTACGGACATAGCCCTGTGCTGTGTGCAACTACCTAACTAAAGGCTCAGTGCAACTAATGAATCTCAGGGACGCAAAGTGTTGTTGTCTCTCAAGAAAGTGGGGCATTACCATTATATAGTGGTATGTTGGATTTGTATGTGTGTGGTTGGCAGGGTGTGTTTTTGGTAGGGAGGGAGGGGGCCACCTTATGAGAAGCTTCACAAAAGTTCCCCTGGCTCCAAGGCAAACCCCCCCAGCCCAGGCTGAGACAATTTGCAATAGAGAAACGCCTCTGTGAATCCCTATTTGTGAGTGGAAAGACTGTCTTGAAACGAAAAAGGTGGAGAGAACCTGGAGGAGAAGCCATTGAACTGAACAAAACATGACCATTGGGCTAAACAAAGAGAGAGCTTCGTTGCCAGGAGGAAGGAGGGGGAGGACAGAGAACCTCAGAAACCCAGTTCAACTGCATGGAGTAGGAGAAGACAAAGGAGGTCCCTGCAGCCTATGGAGGTTCAACAGCAGAGCAAATACCCATGTGTAGGCCATGGAGGACTCCACACTGGAGCAGAAAAGCTGAGCCTGAGGGAAAGTGTGACTGAATTGAGACCCTGAGAGTTGCTCAATGCCAGAGCTGGGGTGGACACCCAAAGCTGGGGCGTGAGTAAGTGCACTGGACCAGTGGCTCATCTGTAACCCATGGATGTCCCCATGCTGGATCTGGGAGCTGAGCCCGAAGAGGTCCGTGACTCCATGAGAAGCTCGCTTTGGAATACTTTGTTCCTGGACTTCCATGATGGGAAGAGCGCCAGAGATGAGCTGACTGAACCCCCATTCCCTGCCCCCTGTGCCATTGGTGGGGGGGGGAGGTGGGGAAGGTAAAGAAATTGTGAGCAAAGTGATTTGAGCCCGGGAAGATGGGAGGACTGGGGAGAAGGTGTTGTAAGATGTCTCACTGTGCTACTCAGATGAATGGCAATGAATTAAATTGATGTTTCTTCCTCATGTTGAGCCCGTGACCATAACTGGTGAGTGAGCCATTTCTGTCCTTCATCCTAATCCGTGCCTCCTGTGTTGTGATTCACTTTTCATCCCGCTGGGTGAGGGGAGTGAGTGCAGGACCACATGGTCCTACTGTGGTGAAACCACCACAAGTGGTTAGCTGCCTTTCAACCATGCAACAACTAGTTTCACAGGTTTCTGCACGTACATAGGTAAAGGCAGGCAGGCATTAACTGTTCCTCCCTTGGGGTACAAGAGCTGCACCTTATCAGGATGATGGAAAGAGGGTAATCTTGAACCCATCCTCCTCTTGTTAGTGTCAGAGGAGGCCTTTGAAGCAAGGATTATGTTTGTGCACCATGTCTGTCCAATTAATTCTCTCCCACTGGCATATTCCATGGAGTATGCTGTGTTTTCTTTCTTTCCCCATATCAGTGACTGCATGGATCATACCACAAATCCCATTTTACTGCTGCTTTCAAGTCAGTGGTGTCACTGTCTGCCTTTAGGAGGTTTAGATTGCTAAGACTTACTTCACCAACAGTTAAGCATTTAGCAATCAAACATAGATCACTTCTGAAAATGAAAACAAGACATTGCTCAAATCCAACCATAAGTGTTAAATATTAACAAACATTAATATATATATATATATCCTAATTTCAAAGCATCTCCTCTGACTTCTGGTGACATTCAGTAGGATGAGGTTTTTGTGTCTTTTGTGAGCAAGTGTGGTCTTGCACTAAACTTGGAAAGTTTATAACCAGTATGGTACCCCAAACTGACTGTGAGTGATGCAGTTTCACTATTTGTTCTCCAGATCTTATGCTTCTATCATTTAGAAGTCCAGAACAATAATTTGACTCCCTAAAAGCAACATTAAATAGTGCACTAAGCTGTACTGTAGCCCCAATTTTTAAAAATGGAAACAGGGAAGAACTGGGGAACTACAGGTTGGTCAGTCTCACCTCAGTGCCAGGCAAGATCATGGAGCAGATACTCCTAGAAATTATGCTAAGGCACATGGAGAATGAGAAGGTGATTGGTGACAACCACCATGGCTTCACCAAGGGCAACTTCTGCCTGACAAATCTGGTGGCCTTTTATGATGGTGTCACAACGTTGGTGGATAAGGCTAAAGCAATTGATGTCATCTACCTGGACTTGTACAAGACGTTTGACACTGTCTCGCATGGCATCCTTATCTCTAAATTGGAAATGTGTGTTTGATGGAAGGACCACTCAGTAGAAACTGGCTGAATGGTTGCGCTCAAAGAGTTGTGGTCAACAG
>NW_010327939.1:0-4563 GCF_000700745.2 Antrostomus carolinensis
CTCACTACCTGATCATCCAGTCCACACTTCCTCAATTTGGCAGCGAGGATGCTGTGGGAGACCATGTCGAATGCTTTACTGAAGTCAAGGTAGACCTCATCCAGTGCTCTACTGGATCTAGCCAGCTGGTTATGTCTTCATAATAGTCTAGAAGGTTGACCAAGCACAACTTCCCCTTGGTGAAGCCATGTTGACTGCCCTTAATGACCCTCTTATCCTTGATAGGCCTTGAGATGGCACCAAGGATAAGTAGTTCCATTACCTTCCCAGGGATGGAGGTGAAGCTGGCCAGTCTGTAGTTACCCAGGTCTTCCTTCTTGCCCTTTTTGAAGACTGGAGTGACATTTGCCTTCCTCCAGTCCTCAGGCACCTCTCCCATTTCCCATGACTTAGCAAAGATGATGGAGAGTGGTCTAGCTATGACTTCAGCCAGCTCCCTCAGCACCTGCGGGTGCATCCCATCTGGACCCATAGATTGATGGATGTCCAGCTTGCTCAATTGGTCCCTAACCCAGTCCTCATCCACCAAGGCAAACTACTCTATTGTCTTGACTTCCTCTGGGGCCTCAGGTGTACGGGGCTCCTCAGGACAGCTTCCTGCAGAGTAGACAGAGGCAAAGAAGGCATTCAGTAACTCTGCCTTCTCTGCCTTCTTTTTCCAAGTAACAAGTGACAGGACAATATTAAATGGCCTCAAGTTGCACCAAGAGAAGTTTAGACTGGATATTAGGAAGAATTTCTTTACTGAAAGGGTTCTGAGGCATTGGAAAATGTTCCCCAGTGCAGTGGTGGAGTCCCAATTCCTGGAGGTATTTATGAGCCATCTAGACATAGTGCTTAGGGACATGGTTTAGTCATGGTTTAAGGGACTTGTCAGTGTTAGGTTAACAATTGGACTTGATGATCTTTCCCAGTCCAGGCAATTCTGTGATTCTGTGATTCTGTATGTCACACCACATAGTGGCAAATCTCTAGAAATGAGAAAGGCACTATTGCAGACAAGCAAGAGCCATCTGGCTTTCTGCTTTTCCCCCAGTCTTGGCAGCAAGTGCAGTAGAAAACCACCTATAATACACCATGGGACATTCAGTGGGATAAGCTCTTCCAGCAGGTCACCACAGCAGTGCTGCCATCAGTTCACAAACATTTTCTTCTGAATATCCATTCTAGGCAAATTGTCCCAAGTTAAGCAGGACTGGCCTGTACTTCTCAGTCCATTCGTCTATAACGTAATAAAACTGCAGAGAGTTCTTGGGCTCCAGAACATCTCCTTGGACATTTGCTTCCACACATTCTGAATTCCTGACAGTAATATTAACTGAGGATACCTGCTTGCTCTTTCACCTTAGATTTCACCTTAGATTTTCTGTGAATGGTCTTGAGCAGATCTTGCTGCTCTAGCTGAAAATGCCAGTTAATCTAAACTAAGCAATTCTAATGAAATTCTTTGGGGGAGGCAGGGAAGGCATAAAAGCTAAAAAAAAAAACCTGAAAATTTGATCTGGTGGAATGCTTCAGCTGGAAATCTAGATCCTGTAAGATGTTTTTTCATGCACCAAGACTAATTAGGGTTGTTGGCATAAGACTGGGTGTTCCAGAAACAGCCAATAAGGGATCTAATTTCCCAGAGTTTTACTGAGAAATGCAACCATTATTCATCTCAAGCGTCTCTTATTTTGATACTTCTCAACTACTAATTGTTCTCAAAGTTCTTGTTAGAAGCCTTTGCAGCTGAATGACATTCTTCTGGAGAAAGTGCTTCCTGAATTGGTCCCCACTCTTTTCATTTGTACCCTTTTGCAATTGTTAAGAGAGGTTACAGATTCTTTTTGCACAATACTGGAAGATCAATATGAATTTTAATTGGGGGCATCCCCTGGGTCCCGCTGGCACTGAGGGTGACACTCCTGAGCAGAGAGCCCCAGGGACTCCCCTCCCCACAAGCTTTGGGGTGCCCATAGGTGAGGTTGGGGCATAGGGCTGAGCAGATCCAGGTTCCTGCCCTTGCTCTCTGCGTCCTACAGCCCTCCCTTGGGCTCACTGCCTGACGAGTCTTTTTATTTTTAAAAATAATACATTTTTTGAGTTGGATGCAAGCAGACAAAAGCCAGACAGTGAAGGCAGTTTGCCTCCTGCATGCATGTGGTTTTGGTCTAGACCTGTTTTCTGCCATGGGGACTCCTCCTCCTATTTCTTCTCCTCCTCCTCCTCACTCCAGAGCAGGTGGGAAAGTCTGGGGCTGTTGCTATTTTCTATCTGTTATCAAGGACTCTTACAGCTTTGCTCTCGTCTGCATGACAGCTTTTGCAACATCTAGGGTCTCTATCTTGGCAGCCTGGAGAAGTCCCCCCTCCTTTCTTATTTTATTTTTCCTTATATAGTTTCACTGGGGAAGCCTGTCTCTGGAAATCAAGATCTCTTCCTGCCAGTACAGTATTCATACTTTTTTTTTTTTTTTTGTGACCCTTGGCAGCTCTTATTTTATCTGTGCCTTTGCCAGATGGGGAATGATCTTCCCCTATCAGTACAGATTATACTCCATGCTTCTTTTGTACTTAAGCCTCTATAGAAATTAAGATCAAGGAATATTCCCTAGGCTGCAACTTAACTACAAACACATCTCTTGCTAGAGGACTGTGAAAACATCTGGCTTGTCATCTCTACTGAGCAAAAGCTGTGCCTATATCTGGAGCTTTAATGGCAATGCTTTCTCCTGGGACATACATTCTAGCAGCCCAACCCTGCTGTTTGTAAAATATTATTGGCTGAGTCTACACAAAAATACTTTAAACTTTTAAGCACACTACCCATGCTCAAGCATGTTAAATTTGTGTCTGTCTTATGCAGTTTTCACATCCCAATCATTTCCATGCAGTAGATAATTTTTCTAGACCATCCATCAACTTTCAACCTTGTTCATATGTCTGATGCTATACAGAGTGTGGTAAATCTGGGTTTCTGCAGCACAAATATGGTGAGATGCCCCAGATGTTTAAAGCCCTATATTCTTTCCCGCCTCGAGGCCGCACCTCCATATTTGGTCCTTGTGACCAGCCTTTCATAGACAACCCTTTCTCTGTCCCTAGTGGCTGTTTGCTTATCACATACTTGCAGATTAATTCCTAATTCAGAGTCATCACATATCTTCTCATACTTCTCCTTTTTGTGCCAGAGCCTCTCAGAGACATGGACAAAGTTGTATTGAGCCACTTTCCTGTACCATATAAAAGTCTGCCATACTCTTCCTTTCAGCTCTCCTTTTTTGGTGCCTTCCTTCTTGAAGAGGCCTCCACTTCCAAAGCAGTCCCCTCACATTTTTAGAGACACTTTTGTGAACACTGTGTCCTATGTGTTGTGTTAGGAATGGCTAACATGGACCAACAGAGGTCAGAAAACTTTAGGGAGTGAAATGAGGAGTGTATGTTAGCTGTACAAGGACACAAGGGAAAGACATATGCAGTGTGCCAGGGGGTAGAACATCACTCTGGGCCTGACTTGATCATCTTTGTTGTAACCATGTAATTTGTGGCCTTCCAACTGCTCTAGAAAGCTGGAGTTTCAGTGATGAAGCTCAAAGTTTGTAGGAATATGATGGACACAGTGTGGGGCGGCAGTAGTCACTTGGAAAGAAAAGGACCAGGGAACCTATATTTCAGCCCCTGCAGATGAGTCATCAGTAAGACTAAACATCTCTGATGTCTTCCTATGATGTAATATTCCCTGTTCTACCATTTAGCCTCTGGTCTGCCCTGTGATATAAAGATATCAGCCCAGGGTACCAGATGGTGGTCTGAGGTGCAGCACATTTGCAGTCTGTTAGGAAAGATTGTGGAACATGAGAGCAGGGACCCTTGTATGGGTGCTGGCTCCTGGGGATAAGGGAGATGAGGAGCAAGTGGGCCTCTGAGGGGGACTTCTGGAATGAAGAACACCTGTACAGGGGATGTGCATCCTTGCCCAAAGTTCAGTCTCAGGATTCGAAGTTACTGTGGTGGGTTGCCCTTTGCTGGATGCCAGATGCCCACCAAAGCCACTCTATCACTTCCCCTCAACTGGACAGGAGAAAGAAAATTTAACAGAAGTCTTGTGGGTCGAGATAAGGACAGAGACAGGCTGTTCACCAATTACTGTCATGGGCAAAATAGACTCGACTTGGGGAAAATTAATTTAATTTATTACAAATCCAATCAGAGGAGGATAATAAAAAATAAAACCAAATCTTAAAACACCTTCCCCTCACCCCTCCCTTCTTCCCAGGATTAACTTTTCCCCTGATTTTCTACCTCCTCCCCCTCAGCAGCACAGGGGGACAGGGAACAGGGCTTACAGCCAGTTCATCACATGTTGTTTCTACCGCTCCTTCCTCCTCAGGGGGAGGACTCGTCATGCTTTTTCTCTGCTCCAGCATGGGGTCCCTCTCAAATGAGACAGTCCTCCTCCAGCTTCTGCAATGTGAGCCCTTCCCATGGCCAACTTCACCAACTGCTCCAGCGTGGGTCCCCCCACAGGGTCACAAGTCCTGCCAGCAAACCTGCTCCAGCCTGGGCTCCTCTCTCCACAGGG
>NW_010327939.1:4786-29110 GCF_000700745.2 Antrostomus carolinensis
GACCTCCAGGGGCTGCAGGGGGTCAGCCTGCCTCATAATGGTCTTCACCACAGCCTGCAGGGAATCTCTGCTCTGTCACCTGGAGAGCACCTCCTCCCCCTCCTTCCTCACTGGCCTCCTTGGTGTCTGCAAGGGTTTTTTCTCTGACATATTCTCACTCTTTTCCCGCTGCAGAATGCATCTTTTTTTCTTCTTCTTCTCTTCTTCTTCTTCTTCTTCTTCTTCTTCTTCTTCTTCTTCTTCTTCTTCTTCTTCTTCTTCTTCTTCTTCTTCTTCTTCTTCTTCTTCTTCTTCTTCTTCTTCTTCTTCTTCTTCTTCTTCTTCTTCTTCTTCTTCTTCTTCTTCTTCTTCTTCTTCTTCTTCTTCTTCTTCTTCTTCTTCTTCTTCTTCTTCTCTCCTCTCCTCTCCTCTCCTCTCCTCTCATCCCAGACGTGTTACAATCATTACTGTTGGGTTCGCTCTCAGCCAGTAGTGGGTTGGCCTTGGAGCTTGCTGGCATTGGCTCTGTGGGACATAGGGGAAATTTCTGGCAGCTTCTCACAGAAATCACCCCTATGGCCCCCAGCTACCAAAACCTTATCACGCAAGCCCAATACAGTTGCTTCTGCAGCATCTGAAGCAATCCTGCCAAGTTGTGAGACCTGCTAACTTTACATTATTGTAAGTATCTGCACAGAATAAGCAGCTCTGAATCTTGCAATAATGACTGAAAAGCAGAGTTCCTTGCATCTTCTGCATAGGGATTGGACCCAGATGTCTTCTGGACACCTTCCTGATAGTCATACATCAGGACCATAGAGTGGCCATGTGATATTCTGATAAGTTCATAGTGTTCTCTTATTTGAAGAGGCCGCAGGCTGGCAGGAACACCAGGAAACACTATTTTGCTATGAGGATGACAGAGCATTGTCACAGGTTGCCCTGAATGGTGACAGAATCCCCCTCCATGGAACTCTTCAAAAGCTATCTGGGCATGGTCCTGGACAACCCGCTGTTGGTGGCCCTGCTTTAGCAGGGAGAGTTGGACAACATGACTTGCAGAAATCTCTTTTAACCTTAGCTAGATTGTGATTCTGCATGATTTAGTGTCACTGAACTCAGTGTTTCTCTTCTAGAAATAATTTACTTTTTGATAATTGATATAATTATGTTATGGAAATGTTCTTCCTGAAAAGCTGAGGCTCTTGTAATCAGACACATAATGTGTATATATTGGTTTGAAGTACATGCTGAATGTCATCCCAAGGAAAGGACAACACAGAAACCATTCCTGATATTTGATGTTGTAAATATATTAGTGAAGCAAAACTGCTGTCCTTAAAATAGATGGAAAAAACCTCCAAACCAGTCATTGCCAAGGTTTCTCTAAAGAGATCTTTATCAAAAAGTTAACAATTTTATAGCATTACTTATTTGTAGGTATATGGGAATACCTGTGATGCCTTCATCAAGATGGCTTTGAAAGAAATTATTTGAGATGGCAAATCTAAAAGTTGGTGTGTGTGATATGACAGGACTCAGGAAAATGATATAACCAAATGAGGGGAAGCACATTTTAAATTATTGAAAGGATTTAGTGCAGCATGTAAAGGAGCTGTCAGGCAGATTAGATCTCTCACTTGGTTGTTACTGTTGCTTCAGTGCACTTTCATTGCCAAGGCTTTGCTTTCTCTAAGGTGACTGTCTGTTGTGTCCTGACTGCATTGGATTCTGTGAAAACAGAACTTTGCCTGGGCAGTGGCAGGGAAAGTCTGAGTCCTGGTTAACTTGAAAGACCTATCTGACATGGATGAGACAGTTTAAATGATCCTGGCAACATAAGTAAATCTACAGCAACAAGTTGATGGACAAGGTTGCTGGTACAAGTAGGAAGATGGACCCTTACTTTCGAAAACAAAGGGGTTTATGGTTTGGTGAGACGCTCCGCTTGTTTAGCTCCTTAGGGCTATAGGAAAGGCTCAGAGCATGCTGCACAGAACATGAACTCTCAGTCACCAAACACTATTCAAGACAACATTTCTCCTCATAGCCATGTGTGACTAACCTACAAAGGCTGAGCATGTAGGAAACAGAGGCTCAGGCCAGACTTCAGCTGTTGTAAATGTGATCAGTAGACTTCAGGGCTAATAATCAAAGGAAAGAGCTACATCAGGTAAGCCATTCACAGTGCACAAATTTTGCTGGTCCTGCAGGACCCAAGGACTGTACTGCTATGCCTCTGGAGCTCCATCCATCAGGAACATGGAAGCATACAGAAGCAATGAGTGCTCTTGTAACAATGCTGTTTTCCACTGTTGACAGACCTAGCCACAGAATGGACTTTCTTGTGCTGTAAAGCAGTTGGATATAATGGGACTAAACATAGTCTAAATGTCAAAACAGATTACAGCAAAACAGACAGTTTAGAAAGGGCTGGAACATGGCCAGGCAACGTATATCTGTGCTGGGGAACAGTAGGACAAGACCTATAGCTCCTGGCTCTTCCCACACCCACCAGTGCCCTGGAGTAGGGTGTAGCCAGCTAGATGCATTCCTTTCCAGTGGAACTGCTGAGCTTTGCCTTCCAAGTGGTCTTTCACACCAGTGTGCTGGCCATGCTCCCAAGGGGCAATGCTGCACATAGCTTTGTTGGGCCTTTTCGCTGCAATTCAGCACAGAGCCAAGCATTCAGCCTTGCCTCTGCAGAAATCACCTGACAGTTGATGCTGGGAGCCAGGCAGCAGCAGAGTTTCTCATTACATTCAGTATTCATACTTTCTTCCCCTGTCTTGCTGGTTTTGTTTCTAAACATGACAGACTAATCAGAAAGCAAAGGCATTTAAGTTCTCTCCAATGGCAAAGCAGCATATTCAAAACGAACATGAAAGGTGGGGTTTAGCAATCATTAGTGCAATACCACACGTCAAAATGATCAAAGCAATCAGTGCCCAGACACAATAAAGAAGATGGAGCTCTGATTCAGCTCCTCCATAAACAACAAAGAGATCTGGGGACAGGGTGAGAGCACAGTTAAGTATATGAAGGCATGAGGCTGATATTCCCTTTTACATCAAAACTAATTCCCATTTCATATCCAATTATACCTCTGAGCTGGTCATGTTGCAAATACTCTGACAAAATAATCAAGATTTTATTATATGGAAGAGTTGGGTTTGATTAAAAGAAGTAGAAAAATATAAAGCATAACATATAAGTTACAGTTGTTTGCTTTGAACTAGGTAATCATAGAAACCTCACCAAGAGACTGTAAAGTCCCAGACCTGCTCTAATCATTAACTTAGTACTGGAGTTAAGAACGATGTATCTTCATCACAGAATTTCAGAAATCAAAATTTATTACCTTAGTGTTGATAGAAGCATTAAGACTATTTGTTTTACTGATCACTGGGATGTGACAAGAGAAAATGTTGAGCTAACTCCTTGGGACAAGGCAGACAGAAGTGCTGGAAACAGGCCCAAGAGAGAACTGAGCATGTGCAAAGGAAAAGTACAACCAAAGGACGCAGTGATGAAGCTATTGATGACCACCAGAAGACCATGATGACCACCAGAGAGAGAAAGGGCACATGAGAAAGGGACATTTACATATATTAATGAGTTCCTGGAAATGTAATGAATATGTTAATGACTTATTGGAAAAGTAATTAATATGCAAGTTTCAGAAGTATAAAGCCTTTATAAATAAATAAGTTGGTATGCACGATAGGTGGAGTGATCCCCCATGCATCCAGCTCTCAATAAAGTGCCTGCTTCTTAGGATTACATTGGTGTGAAGAAGTTTATTTCCCGATTTCAGTGACAGTCAGACCAATGTTCCTGTCACCTCTGGTTTTCAATTGACATGCAAACTGTGGAATAGAAAAAGCTACCATAAAGCATGTCTCATTTGAAATTCCTCCTGAAGTTTGTCACTGCAGATGGGTAACTCTGAGAGCTGAGATACTTGCTCTGGCCTTACTGATGCTGACAGACAGCTTCACTCACAATTAGGTGAGGGACTCTAGCTACCACTTAGCCCATGAAGCAACAAAGTCACATGAGTCAAAGAAAAGGAGCCACGGTAAGTTACAGAGGATACAGAACAATTCAGTAACAGAACAGGGATATTTTGCAGAAAGAGGAAGATATTTTGCTTAAAAGGACAAGAAGGGTAATAAAGTTTGAGGCAGAGAGGTGCTCATCTGTGTTGGCAATGAGTGTAAAACTGATGCTATTTCACTTACTCCCACAAAGCTTCATCAGCATACACAAGTGAGCAATGCAGCTCTTTGTTTGTATCATGAAATGGCTTCGGCTGGATAGCATTCCCATTTTGCTTTATAAGTATGCAGTCTCTTCTGGGTAACAGCAGAATAAGCTATTCTACCTACTAGAACCTCTTTAACTTCACCTATCTCCTGTTTCAGAAGTAAAATGGGTTTTCTCTCTGTAGTGGGTTGGGAGGGTGAGGGCGCAGTTGGTTTTGGTAGTGGGGGAAGGGGCTATAGTGATGGCCCCTGTCTTCTGACAGAGAGCTCTTATCTGATGAGAGAGTTTCTCTCCTCATCTCACCAGATGGGGAGTAGTGAGTGCAGGACACAATGGTCTTAGCTGTGGCTGAAATCACCACACTCTACCAAAAGCTCCAGAGACACACAATGAGGCAGCATAGTGGTCTGCGGCTCTTCATCACTGAGCCAAACACCCATGTAATTCCTGGAGGGAACAGATACACAGGAACAGGAACCTTGGGGCCTGGAATGCAGAGCAAAAGGTGCAAACCAGCAAGCAGAGAGCTCCGGGTAAAATTACAGTCTAAAGGTACCTAAAAGGTACCTGGGCACTCTTTGCTGCTCTGGTTTTCCACTGAGAGCCCCGTTCCCTTTGCCAGTACTCTAGGTCTTTCCCAAAAAGAAAAAGGCAAACAAGCCTGTTTGTGATCTCCAGCCTGATGGGCAGACCATCCTCCTGAGTGGCCCCAAATTGCATGAAGCAGGAGATGACCGTGCTGAAGAAGGCATTGCCAGGAGTTTTGACCTCATCTTCAAATAACATAGTTTGAAAATTGATCTCCATCCCACCCAGGACTATTGGTACCTGTGCACACCAGTGCCTGGCCACAGTGTGCAATGCTGAGCGACCTGATTCTGCATATGCCTGTAGCCACTGCCAAGACCAGTGGGACCTGCATCTGTGGACTCTGGCCACCACAGACCTCTGGAAGGCTGGAAGTGGGCATGTGTTTCCAGCATGTGTAGCTTTCTGGGGCCTCAGCTTCAAGGACTTAGGTACTCCTGTCATCTTTAAACTCAGACTTTAGTTTTCCAGGTTGCTTGTAATTTCTGAAGAACATAGCCCAGGCTCCTCACTGGAGCAAACTGACACGGATGTTCTCGCCCAGAGGAATCCTGGCTGAGTACTGTTTTTTTCCATTATTCACTGCTCAGTCCACTTAGTGCTCTGCCAATAGCCAGATCATCTATTCACTGTGCACTTCGGGTTAAGAAGTGGTCTGATTTATAAGTGTAAATTAAGGCACAGAAGTGCAGTTTTAAGTTGTTGTAGCTCTGCATAAAAGGTAGTGTCTTCTTTCCAGACCTTCCTGTGGAAAAGTACCTCTTCCTTGGGAATACTGCCTGCTACGTAACAGGCTGCAGGCCAGGTGGTGTGGCCACCCTGAAAATATTCTGCATATATTATTCACTGGGAATTGTCTGCCCCACTCTGCTCTCCTCTGCAGGAAATATGCAGTTAATATTTTTATATCATCACCTCAGATGGCCTTTCTGCATTTGCAGTTTGGTGTGACTGTGGCTAGGACTTTATTTCTGTGCAAAACAGTAGTATGGCCTCACCTTGATCCACTCCTCTGCATTTTTTGCTCAGATCCTGCATCCAAGCAAAACCAATTAAGGGAAGATTCCTGTCTCCTTGCTGCAAGTAGGGAGGAACAGGTGGAGCACAGAGAGTGGCTCCTTTTTCTTTTCCTTCACAACCATGGTAGCAGAGCACAAGTGCCCTGCGTTTCTGTTGGGTAACAGTGAAGCAATACAACTGATGAGAAAGGATCAGCATTTACCCATTTTCCAGGAGGTGGCTCTTTACCTGCTGCTGTCTGTTTAGAATTGTTCCTAAAGCTACTTCAAATTCAGACTTCCTGTGTAGTCTGATCTGTGCCCAGAGGAAATAAAGAAAGTTTCCCTGTCTGCTGACCATTTTTTAAAAACCTATCCACCAGATGAGAACAGGTGCAGTAACTATGGGACAACTCACCCTTAAAAAGGATATGTATACTGAAAAAATACCTGGTATGGTCCTACAAATACAGTAAAAGCCTGTCTTCCTCAGGGCTTAGCTCACACATGATTCCACATTCTTTATGCTTTAGTAGACATGTGAATTGGTCCTGCCACTTACCAGCAGGTTAATTTGAGTGGTGTAGGTAGAGGTAGTTTTATGCAGCAAGGGTGTGCATAAGCTTGACTCCAAGCTTATGTACATGTACTACCTGAGGTGGTGTGAACGCTGCTGGCAGTGCTCTGAGACAGCATGAAGCCTTGAGGGAAAACATTCCATCCTACATCCAACAATATGTTGCTTGTTTACATGGATATCCAGAGATGTAATGCACCCTACACCATCCCACAGGGCTGAACATCTATCCTGAAAGTGCGCTCATAGGCAAAGCTGACACTGTGACTCAGGTCTAAGTGCAGGGTTACATACTCTGCAGGAAAAGGCAAGTCCCACGCCTCCTTCTGCTTTTCTATGTGCCTTTCTTTTCTCCAGCAGCTAGAGAGACTCCAATGCCCAAGCACTAGACAAGGTGTTTGCCTGGAATAGTAGCATGCACTGTTCAGTGAGACTTTTTCCATCTTCCCTGAGGAAAAGTCTTGCACACCCGGGTAACAGGACAACACAAGAGGAGCCACTGAGTGCAACAGTGATGGAGGGTTTGCAGAATGACTTTGTTCATTTGTTCATTCTTAAATTTTCCCCAGCCAGAGAGGCTGGGGAGGAAGGAACATGGTTGGTCCCACCAGAGGACTTGACTCCTCTCCCCAGAAGTGCCCCACAGGATTATGCCCTGGCTCCTTCCAGTGAAGGTAGCTGATCATGCAAGGCTCACAGATGCCACAGAAGTGGTCTGTGCCCCATTGCACAGCAGCTTTGGCCTGCCCTTTGGCCACCCCAGCTGCAGACACATGCTCTGGCCCTGGCAGTATGTCTGCCTCTCTTCTGATAGAGAGATGGAGGGACCTGTCTGGCCTCTGCACACAAAGTTGGAGTATGAGTGCTTGTTTGTAGTCTCTGGGTAGACAATGGGGAGAAGGCCACGCAGAAATGCATGTAGGTGGGATGCAAAGTGTGCCCATGTGCCAAGCAGTCTCACTTCAAGGGGAAGATGTGCACAAGCAGCAGTGGTCCTGCTGCAAACGGAGAACATTTTCCTCACAGAAGAAGCAGGCACCAGCAGGGAATCCCTGGGACGTAGATGCACTGCAATGAGAAGGTGACACTACCAACCACAGTTGGAGATTATCAAAAGAGCAGTGGTTTATTTGAAACCTGCTTCCAACTTACCCCACAAATTCATTTCCAAGGCAACAAATGTCTCAGTAATTTCAAAGTCTCTCCAGAGAAATGAGATGTTGCTGTAAGCCTGCACTATCTTGGCATTAGGAAAGAACAGGATCTTAACATCTGCATTAGCTAAAAATGGTTTTAAGAAGACAGGTTGTAGGCTGGATTTTTGTAGTTATTCGCATGGTCTCCACTGGAATAGCTCCATGGTTCTCAAACCTTCTCCTTACCTCAAAATGGTATGTTGAGCCAACATTTATATGACCTATTTAATGACTGTAGATATTTTCTCTGCATCATATTGGTCAAACAATGTTGTTGTTTGATGCTTCAGTTTCTCAACTGCACAACATAGATAAAAATCCTACACTGGTCCAATGCTTTTAAGATGGCAGACTTCTTGACAGAATTTTTCCATATTGCCCCTTCTTTTATTACTCCATGTCCTTTTAAAAAGCCCCTCCCCTGCCTTCCTGTGGGCCCCTTCAAGTACTGGAAGGCTGCTATGAGATCTTCCTGGATCCTCTTCTCCAGGCTGAACAGCCCCAACTCTCTCAGCCTGTCCTCATGGAAGAGGTGCTCCAGCACTCTGAGCATCCTGGTACCCATCAGTTGGATTCGGTCCAGGAGATCTATGTGCTGCGTGCATTGGTGTACAGGCATTTCAGGGAGCGAGCCGAGTACACCAATTTCATCCTAGGGGGGTGGGGGGCCTCCCGGTCTTCATCAATTCTAGAGTGCTGCCCCACTGGTGCAAGCCCAGCTATAACCCCATCCCCCTTCAAATCTAGTTTAAAGCTCTCCAAATGAGCCCTGCTAAATCCTGCCCCGGGCTCCTTTTGACCCTGTGAGATAGGCCTTCCCCATGTTTGACTGTCTGGACTGGTGTTTTATAAAACCAGCCATTATAAAAGAATCCAAAGCCCTGCCTGAAGCACCAGTCCTGTAGCCACTCATTTATGGCCTGAATTCTTCTATTCCTCCCTTGACCTGCTAGCCACACTTCTCTTGATGCAGCCTATAATATGTTCAGGGAGCAGGCGGACCTCAACTTAGAATGCTTTTTTGTTATCTTTGCCTTGCTTTATTTTTCTTTTTTATTTATGCTGGTAAGGGTTTGCTTTTTCTTATTGCAGTTTAATTGCTGCCTCTCCCCTCCAAAGACTGAACTGGCTGTTTTGATAGTTTGGGGGTTTTTTATTTCTCCTTCTCTTGGATATTTTATTACTGTAGATTTTTGAAATAATTAAGTTTGCCCTCCCCTTTGCATCCTCATCTCATGGTAGGAGGCTCATCAAATAATAAAACCAATAAATAGAATATTGCTTTGCTTTACTAAAAGTGACCTCTTCCTACTGAAGCCAGGTTGCATTCATTCTCAGCTCTGACCTGTCCTCCAGAGTACATGTAACTTTCTCATCTTCTGAGAAGGTAATCAAACGTGATCGAAAGGAATCAAAGGGCTGTCTCTGTCTTGTTATATGGTACATACCCATTAAGCAGAGTCAGGAGAGAAGAGGCTTTTAGCATAGTATAAATTCTGTTTGGGGTAAAATGGAGACATGAAGTCATGGGCATGGATAAGCATCTTATTTCTCTCACCTGGGGTAAACCACAGCTCAAGCCAGTTGAGATATATGCTTATGAAATTTGGGTAACTTAAAGGATTATCAGACCTGTTTTCCTTGTTACAGGAAGACCAGTTGCTCCATTCCATTGTGGCTGTGCTTCAGGGGCTAGAAGGCAGTTGGCTATCCTGAACTACCCCTTCTCCTCTGCTGGTAAGAGCAAGCTTGGCCAGTGCTGGAGTTAGAGAGAAGGTAGGGCTTCATCCAGTGGTGATGGGGTTGGGCTGAGATCAGGCCCAGAAATTCATTAAAGTTTCAAAACTAGGAAGGGTGGGTGGTGATAATGTGTGGGTACTCTGCAGTCAGAGCGAAAGTTATAAATGTACAGACAAAATGGAGGTGAGTAGACCACTGAGTAGAAAATGTCACTGAGTAGAAAATGACATCAGACACAGAAGGATAAAGTAAACAGTGTGAGGTTTATTGTCCTGTGGGAAGATGCAAATGGGATAAGGAAAGAACCAGTCCTTAGGTTGAAGCCCATGATCAGTGACACAAACTGAAGAAAGCAAAGGATGAATTGAGGAGCAAAAAACGACAATGCCCATTGAAACCAGCATGGAGAAAATGACTGTGCTGAACTTCAGCAGTTACTACAGGGCTATTCACTGAGCAGAAAACCCTTGGATGGGTATTGCAATGCAGGTCCCTCAGACACAAAAGGGTAGACCACCCTGAGAGGGACCATGACTACTGCCTGTATGCAAAGACGAGTTTGGCACAACTGTGACACAAAGGGGCAGGCCTCCCATAAAGTAGAAGGGGGTTATATCTGCCTTTTGAGATATACACGTCTGGGAAAACTCTGAGTCTGCTTGCCGCTGCAAAAAGGACATACAAACTTAGAAGGCAGGATATATTGGGAGAAATGTCATTTTGTCCCCAGGTTTTACCAAACTGTTCTCACTGTCCTGCTGCCTCTCATCTTTTTGCATCAGGGACCAGCAGTAAGAGCTATCCTGCTTACAGAATGTATCCTAAGGTAAAGCATGATCTGGGGACTGATGGATGTCATTATGTCTCTCTAGCAGGGAACAGGGCTCAGGTCTACCATTGTTCATCCAAGTAATGGTTTTGATCCTGAGCTGGTAACTGTATGAGGTGGGCAGGCTTCCACTCAGAGCAATGGTATCTCTAATACAACCTAGTCTGCCTTGCCAGTTGAAGGAGAGACCTTTAAAAAGGTATATAAGTGACCGTGGGAGTTGGCATAAGCTTCTGCAGATGGAAAAGACACCAGTACCTGGGTGGAGTTAAATCCTAACCTAGAAGTAGAAGGACTGAAAAGCACTGTTTGTGGACTGAGAGAAGGGCAGGGAAGAAGTATAGCAGTCTGACCTTCTGGGAAAAAAGCACTGCATCATTTGCAGTCTCAGTGCCAGCAAACATTCAGTTGCCTCCACGCAAGTTGTGAAATTAGAGAATTCACTGTTGGATCTGTTGGAGAGATTCACAGTAAAATGGAGACATCCTGCAAATATTCAATAAGACCAAATTCAGGCTGTCAATGCAAATACAACTTCCAAAATCAAAAACAAAGTGGGAGAGACCAGGAACTGCTCCAAAGATGTTGGCAAAAATGATGCCTCTGAAGCCAGGTTATTTATCTAAATTATGCTACTGACCTGTTATCCCCTGGAAATGAGATTTTCTTCCAGAAGTCCACCTCTAGGCAGGAGGTACAGCAGCCCTCAGCACACAGGGAACAGGAACTGGTCCCAGCAGGCACCTGGCTGTGAGGGTAATTGAATAGTGCAGCAGAGCAGGGATCACTCGAGGGATTTAAAATTAGATTACGCAGTTCTTTAAAGAAATTAGACATAATCTAGCCTCTAAGGAAAATGCTATTACTGGATGAAATTTTTCTGGGTGTTTAACAGGCAAGGAGGTAGAGCAAATGCTTCATCTCTGCTGCCCAGTGTAGTACCGGCAAGTCTTGACTCTGTGCTTGGAGGCATTCTGATAACCACAGGTAGGAAAGGGAATTAGTTCATGTCAAATGCCACTCATGCTCTCCTATTAAAACTTCCTTAGAGAAGGCCTTAAAGTTTCCAAGTGCTAGAGAAAAAGTCAGACGAGAGCTGGACTTGATAAGACACACCTCTGTACTTGCAGAGGTTATCAGTGGTCCTGCAAACCGCCACGAGAGACATGAGCTCTTTCTGCTTGGGAAAGGGCAATTAACTCTCTTCCTTCCCAGTCAGTGAAAGTGACTTCTTGGTCATATATTTTGTGTGTATGTCCAGAACTTGGCATCAGCCTCATGGGTTTGTCTTTTATTTCTGAGAAGCCAGGTTCAGGTAACTCACTGAAGGGGAAGAGGAATTTTCATGGTAGATGAGAGATGGTACCCCTCGAGGTGAATTAAAGGCACATCTTGTGCTTAAATGTAGAGGAAAAATTTAATGAACAATGCACTGGGCAGAGACGTATGACAATGAGTGACTTTACATAGAGTCTGCAAAGATGAATCACAAGCAGATTCCATATACACACTCGCACCAGCACCAATCCCAAGAGCAGTTGCAAGGAGCACCTTAGCCCAGCTGTGGGTCCTTCCCCCAGCCCAGCTCTACTTCCCAAAGGTGGCCCCTGACTTTTGGCCCCTTGCTGTTCCCATTCCAGGATGGCTGCAAGACAATGCTGAGGCTGTTTCTTATCTCATCAACAACTGGACACTCACTCCCTTGCAAGGAGTCCGTCTGTCTCTGGCATTCTTGCCTCCAGCCAGTTTAACCCCTTTTTGTTGGGCCTTCTTGCCCTCCATGCCACATCATTCTTTGTCACAACTTTGTCACTACTGTTACAATTAGATTTTCCCTTTCATAGATCAAATTGGCTGATGAAGGAGTCTTCTTAGACTCTTAAAAATATTCCTGAGGGCCGTTGTAAATAGGGGGACAGGGACTCTGAACTGAGTTTTGTGTCAAGAGAAGAGCCAATGTGTGCTTGTTTTGACGAGTACTGTTAAGGAGACAGGCTGCAGACATTCACAATTTCGGGCCTGCTTTGGGAAAGGGAAACTGAGGCCGGACCTTTGCAATTGTTTGGGAAGCACTAAACACAGCTTGTGGAAATCAGCACGTGCACAGACTGGCTGTGACATGTCATGTGCCCCCACCTCTGACCACTGTGGTATAAAATGGCACTGACAACCTCAGAGAGGCTGTGTGCATTGCCTACAGTCACACAGGACGTGTCTGACCTGGAAATGGTGCCCTATTCCCCTGGGACACCGCATCTCAACAATACCAGCCTTCCAGCTACCCTTATTAGCCTAGTTTCTCCCTGCTTAAACACTAGCGCAGCCTTCCATTTCCCCTGTAATTAATTAGCAAGAGAGAATTTATTCTCTGAGAGAAAAAATAACTTTCTCAGCCCATTGTGTGTTTAGACAACTGTCAATCTCCTCAATAAATTGGTACAATAACTATGCTGAATTTTGTAGTGCTTATGGAAAATAATCATTACAATTTTCATATATGTGTGTGTTTATTAACTCAACAGTTCCCCAAGGAAGATGGGAACTGTTGGCCCTGAATAGGCACTGGGCTGGCAAGTCATGAGAGACAGGGCTGCTAGTGCCTTGCTGGCGTCACACATTTCCCTGCCACCTCACAGGTGAGGAAATCATGCTAAGGAGCATGCTGTCTCGTGCTGCCCAGGGCCATAGTCTTGCGCTCCCATGGGCAGGGGCAATGCAGCCTGTGGTGCCTTCCAGGTGAGGAACTGATCTGCAAGGAGTGGGTTTGAAGAGCGCAGGACAGAGCCCTGCCCACGCAGGACAGCTGCCCTTACATGCCCTGGCTACACTGTTTTAAAAGCTAGTGCACCTTCATTCTTTTGAAGGTGTGGTATCCCTGTGTTGATCCTGGTTTGCTGTGCTCTTACGCCAGTTTCCTGCAGAGGCCAGAGCTGATGGCTTCTCGAACCACCAAGCTCTTCCTCTGCAGCTTCAGCTGAATGTCAGCTGCTGTCGCACTAACCACAAAAAAATCAGCGGAACAGGTGGTGCCATCTACTGGGAATCGAGATTTTTACTTCTGTTTGATTCACAGACAAGACTATAGAATCTAACCTAATGCCATCCATCAGACTTCCTCCAGGCTTAAGTGGCATCTTTGTAGCAGGATGTTCATGGGCAGCAGGCAAAACCCAGTCCCACTGTCACCATTACAAGTCAGGATCTTAATTCAGTCTGTCTGTGTAGAAATTGCTGTGCGGATCTGGTGTGGCATCTCCTCACTACAAATTAATGATGCAAGAGCACATGAAAAGGCCAGGAAGAACTGCTTCAGGCTTTTTGACCCGGGAGAAGAAAATATTCATTCTGCTGTGGCAGAATGGAGATTAAATGTCTTTCAACTGTGACAGGCGGGTGCACGGTGTTATGGAAGGCTGATAGCAGGGCATTGTGCTTGCAAAAAAGCTTTTGGAGAGATTCTCTGCTGTGTTTTTACTCAAGGTGTTTTCCAAAAAGCTTGATAGAACACCCTTGTAAAACAGGGTATAATTTTGTCACTAAACCCTGCCTCAGAGCCTAAAGCATCTGAGGAGCAGAGATCTCTGCATCCTGGGGTGAAACCGAGTCCCACCATCCAGACACCTGGGATACTGAATGTGGCCATAGTTTTGTATACGAAACAGACAGGTTCAGACTGCTCAGCAGTCTGTCTTTCTGAGCAGCAGCTTCTCTTTGCTGTTCAATGAGATACATGTTTTCTGGTCCATAATACACATAGCCAAATGTTGAGTCAGACTTTGCTGCAACACACTGTCATTTTGTCAGATGCCTAGGTAAACAGAAGCTTTAACAATTTGCTGCTGGTTGAAGTCTGTCCCATGTAATTCAGTGGGATTTTAATCTCTGATTTCTGTGGGAGAACTATGATGAAAAATCCCTTCTGAATGGTAATTTCTCTCCTTGTAACATTGGGAGCCTCCCTCCCTGCCTCCATGTATTCCTAGCAGCTTTTGTCTAACAAGCAAGAAAGCAATTAATTCCTAAAATTTTATACGCTCTCTCAATAAGTTATTTCAGATTGGTTATTTGCTGTATTAGAGCTGCAGTCCTCTAGTTTGCTCTCTATAAAAAGTCACAAATTAATCTGGTTGGCATAGACAAAGGAATTCATCAAAGCCATATAAATGCTTAAATGCCCTGCCAAATAGACCTGAAACATTTTCAGAACAACAGATTAATATATGGTTGACTCCTGGCTGCATCTACAAGGCACACACAGCACAGAAGTATAAAAATGCACTCCAAACCCTAGTCTAACAAACTTCTGTTTAAGTGAAATACAGTTCTGTTAATGCCAAGACTTGAGAGCAGCCCTTTCCAAGATGCTTTGCTGTGAGCTTGGATGGGCGAGCTTCTCACCATATTCAGTGTCCCTTTGCCAGAACAGGACCTTGAAGCTAGATTTCCTGGTTGATGGGATCTTGTTTCAAGATGGACCATTCATCCTTCTGCTCTCTGTTTTGCGAGGTTTGTTAGGCACTTTTTTTAAATTCAGCAGTATATCCTTGCTGCTCTTACATGTTCCTGAAATAGGTCTCTGATGTCAAAGGGGCTGTTTCGTGTTTGGGTAGGAAAAAGAAGATTAAAAAACACATTATATTTCTTTGACTCCAAGTAGGTTTTTTTAATTCTCTTTGAGGCAAGTGTCACACATTCAACAGCTCAGCTAAAAATGGAGCAGCCATTGGAAGGTGTTTGAGTGCTTTAGCTTGTCCTCTGGGACACCTCTGTGGTGAACAGGTGAAGTCTGATCGTCAACAAATGCTTAAATGCTATTGAGAAATCCAGAAAAAAGAGATTACTTGGTCTCTGACAAAAGGAGATTAGCCAACAGTTCTCAGAAATGTTTTAATTTCTACATGGTAGCATGCATGCAGGTTGTGCAGAACTGAAGATGAGGTAATGGTGGTCTTTGGCTATGTCCGGTTGTGTCAGGAAGGGCAGGTTTGTCTTTCTGTCTGATGTACTACATGTTTGAAGGAGAAAGGGCAAGATAGATCACTTCTCTGAATGACACACTGGCTATTTCAGTGAGGATCAATGCTGCCTGGTTTTGACCCTTGCAAGTCAGGAAGGGCAAGACTTGAATTTACATCTTTCTGAATCTGCTATATGAGTGTCATGGGTGCAAGCCAGCAGCCTACCAGTCGGAGAGCTCAAATGACATAGGAGGCATGCTGTTTGAGTAGGAAACTATCCTGAGATAGTCACCATCCCAGCAACTAGCGAGTATTACTATTCACTGCCACAGGCAAACAGTTTTGATGAGGTTTTTCTGACTTCAGAAGTTTTTTGGTGCATGATTTGATAACTCTCATAGCGTTATATAGGACTTTGCACATATAGTCTGGATACTGTCTTCCCAAGCCCAGAGGCACATAGTCTTTGATGACAATCACAGTTTTCATAAAGCAGGCACTGATAACAGCTGTGATCATGAAAAAGAGTGTGAAAACTGGATTCATCATCAAAAACATACAAAACAAATTCCACATCTATTTATTTTTCCACCTGATATTTTTAGGCCTGTCCCATGATTTTTCAGGAACCAGAACTGCTGGTATGCATATTGTCAATGCTAAGCTAAAGAGTTTAGTGCTTTTAGTACTGCTGCAAGGCTAGTGGTGTGTGTCACCCCAGCTGCAGCCCTGATTGCAGCTGCCCTTGACTACACAACCCCTCGGACATGCTTTCCAATCGGCTGGTTGAATCTCCCCACTGAACAAAGAAGCCAGTTTAGCAGCTGCAACTGTGAGTTCAAAGCAAGCCCTTAGTGCTGATGATAGTCAAAGGTGCTTTTTGAACAACTAAAGCAAAGTTTCCCATGATTCACAAATGGCTTCAGACATTTTCCTTTCAAAGGAGCAACACTTACAATGCAGCCAACTGCAAAAACCCACCATCTTATCCGAGAGCCCCACTTGGCTTTCCATAGGAGACTGCTGTTGTGGCTGACCAAGAGTAAAAGGTATAAATTTATTTGCAATGGATGGAGAAACCTCTTTCTTTTTGAAACATCTGTGAATGATCAGCATCAAAATTCTGTCTGATTGCTGGATAGCTAGCAAATCCAAGTTGAAATATCTGTGTTTCAGATATACATTGCTGATGATCCATCTGCAAAACACATCAGGTGTCAGTTGATTGACTTGCACTGGATTGGGCTGGGTAACCAACCCATAAGAAAAGAGAAACTACATAGCACAGTAAGAGTTGTTCCCCCACACTCCTCCTTTTTAGCTCTACATTTTTGTTCCTCTGAGGACATTTTTGTAGTTGCTTTTCTTACTTGGTGCAGTTACGGTGTTGAATATGGACAGAAGAGTGAAAACCCACATTTCAAAAAGGCAGGAACACAGCTGTCCCTGGCATAAATAACTGTATCTGTGATTATCATCACCAAAATCATAAAGGAAACATGTAACAAAATCTTCCAGAAACTGCTTTGGGATCTCAGCCGGAATACTGGGGAGGATTTGGGATGTGTTTCTGTAACAGTGATTTCAACACTTTTGGGTGTCTTCTTCTTTTGCTTTTACATTACATTGCATCAAACACAGCTGTAATACTAGAGTTTCTTGTTTGAACCTGATGTCATATTTTCTGTTTTGCTAATCTCTGATTGTATTTATGTTGGTCACCCCCACTCCTCATTGCTTCCCACTGCCCACGTCCCTGGGTTACGTACTCATGCAGTTGCAGTCTTCATGAGAAACACTCTTGCTCTTCTGGCTGCTTCTTTAGTGATCTCTGGAAGTACAGATATGTGTGATCATGGTTAAGAAGAGTCTCATTGTTAGTTTTTTAACGTGATGTGCAAGGCTACGAGGCATGGCTTATGACTTTGTACATCTGTCATAGCAACCACTATATCACTCAGTACCGCAAATTCAGTCTGTGCCCTTCCAGTAATTAGAGAAGGATTCAGCTATTCTCACTTCAATAGCAGGTCTCCTAACAGTGCCTGAGGAGACAAAATAAAAATCTCTCTCACTCACTTACTTCTACATTGCTTCTGCATTACTGTGGGAAGTGATAGCAGCACGTTGCTTTGAGGTCTTCAAGTAGATGTGATCACACAGACAGGATGCAAGCAGCATTACTTATGGTAGTAAGTCAGAAGGTGACAGCTTTACACAGACATCTTTCCAACTCTAACTGCTGTTGATGTGCCACATCTGGAGAGTCAGCAATGAAATCCTCTACCGAGATCATGTTCCTATGCTGCTCTGAGGGCAATGGGAGCAGAGTCTTTCTGCTTTGGCAGTATTTATAAAACCCCAACATTTCTGAGACAGAAAGAGATGAAGGCTTGCTTTAACAGCCTTGTGGGACTCTCGGGCTATTATAGCTGATAGAGGGGATCTGCCACACAGTTTAAAATCAGAGGTCTCACAGCTTTAATGATCTTCCTTCTGCAACTCAAGGATAGCTTGTTAGCACAGTAGTTCAAAGTTCCAAGTATGACTGCGGTGTCTGAATAAGTGCTTTGCAGCCTGCCTTTTAATCCTAGTAGCAGCAGAGCAATCATTCAGCAGCTGGCTGGCCTAGCAGGTGAATCGCCTCTTCAGTAGGCAGCCCACAGATGTCTACAAGGGAAAGGAAAATTTCTCATCAAAGGCTGTGGCTCAGGTAAGTGTGCATGGGCTGTTTTATTTTTATCATCTCAGCTGGAGGAAGAAATCTGCTTTGGAGAAAAGGTCTTGCTGCATAAAAAAAATCCCAAACAAACAAACAAAAACAACAGAAGAGCACAAAAGGGGAGAAAAAGGTGGATCTCATCAATCTATACAGACCTGAAGGGAAGGAGCCAGGCTCTTTTCAGTGGTCCCAGTGACAAGAGGCAATGGGCACAAACTGAAACACAGGAGATTCCCTCTGAACAACAGGTAACACTTTTTCACTATGAGGGTGACCAAGCACTGGCACAGTTTGCCCAGAGAGGTTTTGGATCTCCATTCTTGGAGATACTAAAAAGCCATCTGGACACGGTCCTGGGCAACTGGCTCTAAGTGATTCTGCTGGACGAGGAGGTTTGGATCAGATGATCTCCAGAGGTCCTTCCAACCTCAGCAAGTCTGTGATTCTGTGACAGTGAGTGAGGGGATCTCTTCAGATCAGTGTGAATTGAGCATATTCTCCACCCACGTATTGGGAGCAGAGTTCACCAGTTTAGTGGCACATGGCAGCAAAATGCCTTAGCCATGATACTGTGTCAGTATCTGTGCTTCCTCTCCTGCAGCTCCTCTCTGTTAGGGACATGGAAGCACATTAACAACTACCCACATTTAACAGCCATTGAAAAATGAGGCACTGGAAAGTTGATATGTAGTCATCTAGATCTAACACAGCTTCACAGGCCAATGCACTGGGCAACACCTCTTAATGCATGAGGTGGGTTTGCAACGCTGTCCTTCAGAATACAGCAGCAATGCATTCCAGCATTGTCTCCCAGGAAAACTCTGAGACATATTCCTTTTGTTTCTGCCTTTTACGCCTAGGGATGGTTTGACTGGTACCTGACAAAGGTGAGAATGCTGAAAGCATGCCCAGCTCAAATCTAATAAATCACATAAAAGTAGAAAAGGAACAGAATTGGAAATATCCCTAAACAATCACCAGTAGTAACAACCTGTTACAATCTAGTAAACTTGAAATGCAAAGAAAGATGTGCTCAATTTTGTTTCTGAACTAAGTAATTCTGTGGTATAACCAAAATGAAAAGCAAGAATGTTTCCCTCCCACTATGTGGGGGAAATGTTCTCCAGATGCTTGCAGTCTGTTGGTAACAAACAGTAGTGCAATGGACTGGACGGGTTTTGAAATGATGCCTCTAACTGATCTAAAACATAAGTAATGATGAAATGTTCAGCAACTGGCTACATGTAGACATGGAAGATTGTAATCCAGGCCTCAGAGATGGCTCTCACTGTGCTTCATCTGGGGGGAATTTTTGGAGGCCAGACCCAAAACTAGCCCTAAATGTTGAATGATTCATTCTCTAGATGTACTAAAAACATAGAGGCAATTTTCCAGTGCCTAGCTGGTCTAAATCCTACTCACTGTTTTGAGCATGCAGCACTGGAAATGAAGAAGAGGAACATTACTGATGAGACGGTTTACTGTCTGTGGAAGTCAGCCTTGGCTCTGTGTGAGCTTTTGAGACCTTCTCCAGCAGTAATAATCTATCCTTGAGGAAGAACACAGGCACTGAGAAGAACAGCACAAAGCATTTGAAGACATGGAGTTTCTGAAGCTGATCCAAAAGTGAATTTGCCCTCAGAGCACGTGTTACGTGAGGCATCAAAGCCATTCTGGACAGCTCTTCTCGCTTCTGCTGCCACAGCTGAGCTAGGTTGGGGTTCTAGTGTCAGGCCTAACCTACCCTGTGCATCACCAGTTGCATAGCATGACCCTACCTGAGATCCTGAGATCTCACTGTTGGTGTTTACAGATTACCATTGAGACAACCATGCCCAGAGTTAGCAGAGGCTTTATAATGGAGCAGTGTGGTGACTTTGGCTGAAGACAAGCTGACCAGTGCAGCATGTCCCATGTCTCCAGTGATTGCTGTGGCAACAGACCACTGTTGCTCTCACCTGTGTTGTTTATGCTTGTGGAGGTGCAGCCGTAGTTTTTAGCGAGGTAGGACACTTTTTGGTACTATACTTATCACCTAGTAATTTTGATGTTAAAACATCAGTTTTCCTGAGGGAATGCTGGGAAGGCCCTTGAATACTTCATGACATAAGGTGGAAAGTTTGTCTTACCTAGCTTTTACCAAATGAAAGTCAATCTCCTCTTATGAGCTACTGTGAGCCTCTGGACTTTTCTGCACACAGCACAGACAGAGATAGTGCCCAATAAATTCCCTAGGTGGGAAGGAACTTTCAGGCTGTCTCTGAGGGGAAAAAAATATTGTGACAGTGGTGGCTGCCATAGATGTATCAGCGTGCTTGATCACAGTGGTTTACCTTGGAGACACTTTTCATCCTCACTCAACATGGCTCCATGACACTGGCCACCAAAACAAAGCAGACCACAGAGACAAGTCCAGAAGTAGCATAGCTGCTTCAGCACAGTGCCACATGGACACACCACACAACCTGGTCCCTGCATATGCTGCAGTATTGAGCTCTGTTGTGACACATCAGGCAGTTTGCAAATACTCATTGCCTCAGCTTTTCACTATCTGCAACAAGACCTACCTTCAGAAGCCAGAACAGGTGTGTGAGGACAGGCGAATGTGCTAAGTTAATGAAATGTGAAAATGCGTCTGGAAACCAGAGCCTGCTCTCAGGTGTGCAGGCATTGCTTTACTATTAGCAGACAAGGGGCAAACCACACTAAGACTCCATCCCCACACTGCAAAATTTCTTGAAGGGGATCAGAGAGAGCAGGCCCATGGAAATCTGCTGGGGTCCAACAAGAAACTGACTTCTGGGTAGGTGCTGGGGAATGAGAAGGGTGGATTAAAAATGGGAGGACTTGACTCCCAGGCAGGAAATGACAAGGTATAATTGTATCCCCAGGAGTGATGGGGAGAATCCCAGGAAATGGGGTGTAAATTATCCTATTTCCTCTGCTGGGGTTTGGCCAAGCATTTAACACTCCTGTTTGCCTAGAAGAGGTCCTGAGGTGCTTTTCCTATATGCAAGGGCCCATATGCTGCTGCTGTCTCATGCAAATGCTCTGAAAAAGCACTTCTAAGCAAGCATCATAAAACAACACTGGCCCAGGCTCCACAGAAAATAAAATAGATGCCCTCCAGCCTTCACTGAGGGTCTCTCTGTAATTTATGGGGATCCAGGAGCACACTTCGTGAGGAAGTATGATCTCCTCCCTGAGTTTAGGGTTACAGCCTGTTCGCCTTTTTTAGAAACAGCTGGTAGCTTGTCATGTGCCAGCACAGGAAGAACATGTCCTGGCAAAACTGTGCCTCATCATAGTCTCAACTACAGGTGTATTAGCTGTTCATGATGAGTGAGTGGAGGGAGTTCCATAGAAGGCTATATCAGCCAATCCTATATTGGAAGGCACCTTAAAGATCATCTAGTTTCAACCACCCTGCCATGAGCAGGGACACCTTCCACTAGATAAGGTTGCTCAAAGCCTCATCCAACCTGGCCTTGAACACTTCCTGGGAGGGGGTATCCACTGCTTTCCTGGGCAACCTGGGCCAGTGTCTCACCACCCTCACAGGAAATAATTTCTTCCTAATGTCTACTCTAAATCTGCTCTCGTCCAGTTTAAAGCCACTTCCCCTTGTTCTATCACTCTCTGCCCTTGTAACAAGTCCCTCTCCAGCCTTCCTGTAGCCCCTTCAGGTATTGGAAGGCCGCTATAAGATCTCCCTGGAGCCTTCTCTCCTCCAGGCTGAACAGCCCCAACTCTCTCAGCCTGTCCTCATAGGAGAGGTGCTCCAGCCCTCGGATCATCCTCGTGGCCTCCTCTGCACTTGCTCCAGTAGGTCTATATCCTTCTTGTGTTGGGGGCCCCAGAACTGGACACAGTTCTCCAGGTTGGGGTCTCATGAGAGCAGAATAGAGGGGGAGAATCCCCTCCCTCGACCTGCTGACCACACATCTCTTGATGCAGCCCAGGATATGGTTTGCCTTCTGGGCCTTGCAGGATGATTTTTAGCACAGCCCTGGAACTGTTACTGCTGAGTTAGCCCTTGCGTTTGTAACATCACCACCTTGCAGATTAATTTGTCATGGGGAATGTGGAGGAACACAGTGACCTTTTGCTATTCTGACAGAACTGGGATTCACCATCACTGGCCTCGCCCTCTGTGCCCGACCTGCCACCCTCCATCAGCAGTCTATCTTTTAAGTGATTATGTTTTTTAAAAGTTACTATCTTCGATGAAAAGTTTGACTTGATGTAAGCATATGACAAGGAAAACCTCTTCCATACATAACCAATGCTCCAGTATCCACTGTGGTTTGGCCAGTCTGCAGCTAAAGCCTACCAGTGAGTGGTCACTTCAGGGGGTCCATGTGGCCAACCAGGGACTAGAAGTGATTTTGCTGTATGTGCAAGGCGCTAAGCCCAAATTCACAAGACCTGCCAGGCCTGAGTTGGCCTTCTGGCAGCGTTGCCAGGCAGGATGAAGGAGCAAGAGGTTGGGAGAAAGAAATACTTATTAACAGAATGTCTTGTGGGTGTACTAAGTGCATACGGACAGAAAACTTCTCCTTTGCCAGCTAGGTCCAGGAAAGCAAACATGTGGGTGATGTGAAATATAACAAGGCAATGCCAAGACTGGGGGCACAGCAAACACACCAAGGCTGCTGAACTGGTGTGCACAGCAGTCAGGGGGTAAAAGAAGTCATGAACAAAGCCATGTTCTGGTGACATAGGTTTTGTGACATGCAGAAAAACTCTTGCACTCTAGTCTCAAAATGCAGGATGGGCAAGTTTGAAGGCATCTTTTGCCCCTCCTCATCAGGATCTGAAATTCTGCTAGGGTGCATTTGCCTGGATTTTCATTCAGGCAAAAGCCATATATAGGCTGGAGTAGGGAACTATCCAGGCTGGTTCCCTAATCCAGTCTCTATATGGCTTTTAGAGGCCCAAATTTGCAGGATAGGTAATGAAAATGTTGTTCAGTTTTAACAAGTTATTCACAGTCAAACATTTGGAGAAACCTCTTCCTGCCCTCACTTCCCCATGTATCTGATCTTCTGACTTGAGAATAACCAGGATATATCCTACAAAATTTGGTATTCAGCTGAAAATATTTTATTCCATTTGAGACAGTTAGGAAATGCTTTTGTCTTTGATGCTATTTGTCCCCAAAATCTTGCTATCTTTCAAACACCATCTTTCTATTACAATATTGAAACATTTTCTGTCCACTTTAGTTGCATGAATGTGACTCCATCTCATTGCTTTACCCATCCAGAGACAGCCTGAAGCATCTAAATACTGATCATTTCTGTTTGACAACAGAAAGAGCCACAATCACGAAAAGAACAGAGGAAAGAAACATTCTCTAACTGGATTTAAAATGCCATCTGTAATTTTCTTAATTCTCTATACTGAACTGTCTGGCATTTATAAATCAGTCATATAGGACCAAGAAGTTAGGAATCCAGAAAAACCTAGTAGCTCCCTTATTCCTCCTAGTAGAACTCGACAAGATTGCTTCCTGTGCTGAACTGAGGTGGTTTCATTTGAGCATATGGACCTCTTGCCTTCTGTGCAGAGCTGCGAGAGCTGTCTTGCCATGGCTCTGAATGCTAGATACCAGTCTGCTTGTTTTGTGTGGAGTCTATAGAGTGTCCTCCTATTGGCCTGCGATGTTGGGAGCTAATGAGCAGAAGGATCCCGGGGCAGATGGTTCATAATGTCTAACAGATACTGAGGCAAGTAGTGAGGCCTGAAGCCTGTTGGAGTGGCCTGAATCTCATGAACAAGGATAAGAGGGAAGAGACCAGCCTAGGAAAAGTACAGTCCTATCCTTTAGGATGCACTCATAGAAATCGTGATGCCATCTTCTGCTCAGATTGTCTTTATGGATCAGAAGAGGAGTAGGGGCAAAGAACAATACATCCCAAACCCAAATCCCTTTTGCTGCAGAGAAAGAGGACTGCAGTCAATGCTGAGTGTTCTTTAAAATCCCCCTCAGTATCCTGCGCAGATCTTGCCTGTGCATAAGTATGCACTTGGGCTGTGATCCTGTGCAGTTTGAGTCAGGAAAGTAGCTCTGACCCTTTGTGTGCAGTTTCAAGAAAGCAGATGAGATAAGCCTGTGGGTGGGCGTCTGTCACTGATAAAAAACAAACCTGTGGCCTCGGGAGAATAAGGGAGTAGCAACTAGCTCAACTGCTTCTCAGTTATGGAGATGAAGAGGCCTGGCAGATTCATGGAAGTCCTGCTTTGGACCTTCTTCAATTTCCAGTTATGGTATAAGTGTCCCCATCTGGCTGAAAGGAGGCTAGATGAGGTCCACAGGTCCTTCTGCTTCTGTTTCATATGTTAGAATTAGGCTTCTCCATCCAGAATCTCACCATGAAAAGTGAAAGCTCATGGCTTATCCTAACTGTGTTGGGTTGGGGGTGGGACACACACTGTTTTTTTGATAGTGGGGGAAGGGCCACC